>NC_134693.1:2073522-2105093 GCF_050947455.1 Rhinoderma darwinii
GCAGATGGCGTAATAACGATCCTTCAGATCCTCCGTTGACCTTTTCTGGGACACCAAAGACCGTGAGATCAGAGAGAAGGCATTGATTAAAGGGGAACTCCACCTTTCATTATATTCTGATGGAGGGCGAAAAACGTGGGTACTGTAGTCCCAGCACATTAACCTGATATCAGTGGGGTTCATCATCAGGGACTGTAGAACCAAGAAAATCCCCCTAACACTAAGCCCCACCCCTTCGGCACTAGGCCCCACCCCTTCGGCACTAGGTCCCACCCCTTCGGCACTAGGCCCCAACCCCTTCGGCACTAGGCCCCAACCCCTTCGGCACTAGGCCCCAACCCCTTCGGCACTAGGCCCCAACCCCTTCGGCACTAGGCCCCAACCCCTTCGGCACTAGGCCCCACCCCTTCGGAACTAGGCCTCAACCCCTTCGGAACTAGGCCTCAGACATTATTCTAAACTGTTCAGCACAGGAGGAGTTCAGTGTCTGTCCAAACGTACAGTTAGTTTACTAGATGCCAGGAAGAAAACGATAAAAGCTGCCGGGCTAATATTGCAGCTCAGCCCCAAACAAGGGAACACCAGACACGCGGAGGAGAGTGGCGCTATTTCTGAGAGTCTCATTTTAGACATGCAGCTGTATGAGCGACACATTTTTAATGACAGATTTTTAGCCTCTGGATGTAAACAAGTATCTTCCATTCACTGACAGCAAGTCTAGATCTTGAAAATGGTGGAGTGACATCCAGAAAATCTATGAAAAAGTTACAGAACTCTGGATTAGTAATTCCATTTGATTTACACGTAGTGCGAGGCCCCCCTGCACGTAGGTCTGTTAACGCTTCTGACTGGTGGATAAAGGTTCCCCCGATGTCACGGATTGGAGACGTTCTATTTTCTCGGTGGTTATTCGTTGGCAGCGCCTAATCCGCCGTCTTACGAGAAGATTCACAGGAGACACATGAATCAGAACAACTCATGGATTCAAAATGCAGAATCTTTCTGATCGCCGCAGAGATCGGTGTCAGCCCTCAAACAACCTGGGATAGTGGGAAGTATCGGAGGACCGGCAGATATAGTGACTACCGGGTCTCCCTGTGCCCCTCCCCCGACTCGCCATCCGTAACGCTTACCTTGAACTGCTGGTGGTCGTAACGATCGTGAATGACAATGAAGCGCAGGTCAAACCGCCGACAGAGGTCAAACAAGTGGTCAGTCTCTGCCTTGGTCCAGCCGTCATCATGAAGATACATCTGATATTCCTGCTCCGAGTATACGGGGATCTGCACCGTCTGACGAGAGAGGAAACGCACATCATAAGAGAGAGGACAGCCGCTCCTAATGAGACATCGCAAACTCCCAGCACAGATGGGAAATGTTATCTCCCCGAGGTCTCTTATCAGCCAGCCATTCAGGGCCGGGAGAGTGACTGTAGAGCGGGTGAATACAATCTACTGCTCCCTGTTATCAGTCAAATCAGGTCATCTCTGTCACAAATCTCCAGAGCTGAGAAACATTTATACATATCTGTGTGACTGATATCAGCCGCTCCTCTTATATCACTCCAGCACTATTATATCCTCCAGACATTACATCATGTGTGACTGATATCAGCCGCTCCTCTTATAACACTCCAGTACTATTATATCCTCCAGAGACATTACATCATATGTGAGTGATATCAGCCGCTCCTCTTATAACACTCCAGCACTATTATATCCACCAGAGACATTACATCATATGTGTGACTGATATCAGCCGCTCCTCTTATATCACTCCAGTACTATTATATCCTCCAGAGACATTACATCATATGTGTGACTGATATCAACCGCTCCTCTTATATCACTCCAGTACTATTATATCCTCCAGAGACATTACATCATATGTGACTGATATCAGCCGCTCCTCTTATATCACTCCAGTACTATTATATCCTCCAGAGACATTACATCATATGTGACTGATATCAGCCGCTCCTCTTATATCACTCCAGTACTATTATATCCTCCAGACATTACATCATATGTGACTGATATCAGCCGCTCCTCTTATATCACTCCAGTACTATTATATCCTCCAGAGACATTACATCATATGTGTGACTGATATCAGCCGCTCCTCTTATATCACTCCACCACTATTATATCCTCCAGAGACATTACATCATATGTGTGACTGATATCAGCCGCTCCTCTTATATCACTTCAGTACTATTATATCCTCCAGACATTACATCATATGTGTGACTGATATCAACCGCTCCTCTTATATCACTCCAGTACTATTATATCCTCCAGAGACATTACATCATATGTGACTGATATCAGCCGCTCCTCTTATATCACTCCAGTACTATTATATCCTCCAGACATTACATCATATGTGACTGATATCAGCCGCTCCTCTTATATCACTCCAGTACTATTATATCCTCCAGAGACATTACATCATATGTGTGACTGATATCAGCCGCTCCTCTTATAACCCTCCAGTACTATTATATCCTCCAGAGACATTACATCATATGTGACTGATATCAGCCGCTCTTCTTATAACACTCCAGCACTATTATATCCTCCAGAGACATTACATCATATGTGACTGATATCAGCAGCTCCTCTTATAACACTCCAGCACTATTATATCCTCCAGAGACATTACATCATATGTGACTGATATCAGCCGCTCCTCTTATATCACTGCTGTACTATTATATCCTCCAGACATTACATCATATGTGTGACTGATATCAGCCGCTCCTCTTATAACACTCCAGTACTATTATATCCTCCAGACATTACATCATATGTGACTGATATCAGCCGCTCCTCTTATATCACTCCAGTACTATTATATCCTCCAGAGACATTACATCATATGTGTGACTGATATCAGCAGCTCCTCTTATAACACTCCAGTACTATTATATCCTCCAGACATTACATCATATGTGACTGATATCAGCCGCTCCTCTTATAACACTCCAGTACTATTATATCCTCCAGAGACATTACATCATATGTGTGACTGATATCAGCCGCTCCTCTTATATCACTCCAGTACTATTATATCCTCCAGAGACATTACATCATATGTGTGACTGATATCAGCCGCTCCTCTTATAACACTCCAGTACTATTATATCCTCCAGAGACATTACATCATATGTGTGACTGATATCAGCCGCTCCTCTTATATCACTCCAGTACTATTATATCCTCCAGAGACATTACATCATATGTGACTGATATCAGCCGCTCCTCGTATAACACTCCAGTACTATTATATCCTCCAGAGACATTACATCATATGTGACTGATATCAGCCGCTCCTCTTATAACACCCCAGTACTATTATATCCTCCAGAGACATTACATCATATGTGTGACTGATATCAGCCGCTCCTCTTATATCACTCCAGCACTATTATATCCTCCAGAGACATTACATCATATGTGTGACTGATATCAGCCGCTCCTCTTATAACATTCCAGCACTATTATATCCTCCAGAGACATTACATCATATGTGACTGATATCAGCCGCTCCTCTTATAACACTCCAGTACTATTATATCCTCCAGACATTACATCATATGTGACTGATATCAGCCGCTCCTCTTATAACACTCCAGCACTATTATATCCTCCAGAGACATTACATCATATGTGTCTGATATCAGCCGCTCCTCTTATAACACTCCAGCACTATTATATCCTCCAGACATTACATCATATGTGACTGATATCAGCCGCTCCTCTTATATCACTCCAGTACTATTATATCCTCCAGAGACATTACATCATATATGTGACTGATATCAGCCGCTCCTCTTATAACATTCCAGCACTATTATATCCTCCAGAGACATTACATCATATGTGTGACTGATATCAGCCGCTCCTCTTATAACACTCCAGCACTATTATATCCTCCAGAGACATTACATCATGTGTGACTGATATCAGCCGCTCCTCTTATAACACTCCAGTACTATTATATCCTCCAGACATTACATCATATGTGACTGATATCAGCCGCTTCTCTTATAACACTCCAGCACTATTATATCCTCCAGAGACATTACATCATATGTGACTGATATCAGCCGCTCCTCTTATAACACTCCAGTACTATTATATCCTCCAGAGACATTACATCATATGTGACTGATATCAGCCTCTCCTCTTATATCACTCCAGTACTATTATATCCTCCAGAGACATTACATCATATGTGTCTGATATCAGCCGCTCCTCTTATAACACTCCAGCACTATTATATCCTCCAGACATTACATCATATGTGACTGATATCAGCCGCTCCTCTTATAACACTCCAGTACTATTATATCCTCCAGAGACATTACATCATATGTGACTGATATCAGCCGCTCCTCTTATAACACTCCAGCACTATTATATCCTCCAGAGACATTACATCATATGTGTGACTGATATCAGCCGCTCCTCTTATATCACTCCAGCACTATTATATCCTCCAGAGACATTACATCATATGTGACTGATATCAGCCGCTCCTCTTATAACGCTCCACTACTGTCATGTGCGCCACACTGGGGGTTATTGGCCTTTTAATAATAAACTAGGTGTAATGATGGGGGTAGGGAAACGGACAAGTGAGCCCTAATTTACCCGCCACTCTGTCCCTGCCTACTTGCAACGACCCGCCCTAGGCGACGGGGTACAAATGGGCGACGGTCCCTACGCTCAGTAAGTGCAAGAGACAAACAGACAAGGGAACACAAAGCAAAGGGAAATGGGGCAGTTGCCCACGGCAACACCGTGAGCAACAAGAGTGGTGAACGGGCCGAGTCAAACCAGGAGTGCACGAGGTACCAAACGCAGAGCAGGAGAGTAGTCAGTAAGCCAGGGTCAGTATGGAGCAGGATCAAATAGTTAGGAGCTGCAGCAGGGCCAGGAAACCAACAGAGAAGAATCACAAGCAAAGGAGGAACAGGAAAGGCAGGTATAAATAGACAGAGGGCGGGAGCTAGCTCCGTCTGGCCAGGCTGCGATAGGCTCTCCCACTCCTAAGCCTGCCATCCTGAGTGGTGGAAGATGGAGTCAGTCTCACAGACATAGAAGCAGGTGCAGACTGATTACCTATGGGCGTTAACCCCGCTGTGCCTGGCAGATCCTTTACACTAGGCTTGAAACCCTGGTAATGGCTCTTAGAAAGTTGGGCCTTGTTGACACGGGGTGTATCTGATGCGTTTTTGACGCATTTTACACCCCAAAAAAACGCATGCTTTAAGTTTCCAATTGACATCAATGGGAAAACGCATTACGAGACGTTTTTAACGTGCACATTTAAAAAAAACGTGTTGTGTAAAAGAAAAGAAGTGTCAGGTCAATCCATGGCACGTGAAACGTGCCCAATTCCCATAGTCAATGGGAGTCCTAATTACACACAAAAAAAACGCTATGAAAACGCCTGTATTTTAAAAAGCGCTTTATAAAAATGACACCTTTACAGGACGTGAGCGCCGTGTGAACAAGGCCTAACATTCAGTCTGTTCATTGTGAGACGTATGAGGGCTCGTCTACATGTAATGGATTTGCTGCGTATTTTCCATTCGGAATTGCAGACAAAAAATACGCAGTGAAATACCGTAGCAGTAACGTGGGCGAGAGTGAACAAATGTCATCCACACGCTGCGTAATATTCCTGCAGCGGGTCAATCATTACTGCGGAAAGTGGACGGATCTCCTGCGTTTTACATAAGACAAATCGCCATCAAACCGCCTTGAAAAAACGCAGCAAAATCCGCACTACTTTCCGCAGTAAAAAAACGCATGAAATGGTGCAGATTTTCTGCAGCAAATCCGTTACGTGTGGACAAGCCCTAAGGGTGCGGACTCTCGGGTCGGTATGGCCGCAAGTTGATTGTTAAAGGCCGCGCAGTGTTGTGGGTAAAACGCCAAATTAATTGCCAAATCTTGCCACCGTAGGGGTCTATTCACACTTATTTTGTGCGATTTTCACAAGATGGCAAAACATTAGTTTTGCAAAAATCGTGCATTGTGGTCACAATATGTGAATAGACACTAGCGCTGGACACACATACACACACACACACACACACACACACACACACACACACACACAAACACGTACAAGCACACACACACGTACGTACAAGCACGCGCACGCACACACACACACACACACGCGCACACACACGTACAAGCACACACACACGTACAAGCACGCGCACACACACACACGCACAAGCGCACACACACACACACACACGTACAAGCACGCGCACAAGCACGCGCACGCACACACGCACACACACGAACAAGCACGCGCACACACACACACACACACGTACAAGCACGCGCAGGCACACGCACACACGCACGCACACACGCACACACGCACGCACACTTCCCGCAGTCGCTGCTTTTTACCTTTAAAATGTATTTGTACTGTAAGAGGTGATAACTCGCTGTAAGTTTCTGTGTCGTACAAGACCCATGTTATAGCAATGCCCATAGATGCGGTAACTGCGTCCCGTCCTCATGCCACGGTCACCTCTAGACTTGAAAGTGATGAGCGGAGAAGTAAGTGCCCCCCTGGTGAATACATATTCGGGACGGCAGCTGGGATGGTTCCAGTTGCAGCCTAAGAAGCGCAGCCGCAATCCTCGGAGTGCTGATCTGTAAAATGTGCAGAGACAGGTGGTCTGGTCCCGCGAGGAGGTGGCAGATTACAGAGGGTGACGGGAGGGAGGGGGGGCGCCTGTTAAGGTTTGGCATCGCTGGCACAGCACGGAGGTCGTCTCGTCTGTGTAACCGAACAGCAGGAAATAAACAGCTGGAGAAGATCAGCAGGACGACTGAGCTCAACAAGATCCCCGAGCAATCGGCAGCATCATGAGGATCAATAACACAGCCGCCGCCGGCATCACTGCAGCGCCTGCCATCTCTGCACAGGGGCCGCCGCTGCACCCACCACTGTCCGGGCGCACAATATACGGGAACAACTCTGACCACTACTCTGCTCGCCTCTTACTCCACGGGTGACTGCCACTTTAAATATACAATCCTAATTTGGCGGCTACCTTTGCAGCCACATATCCGACCGCTAGAGTGCTTGGCATGGGAGATTTCAACATGGTGGTAGATAGCAATCTGGACAGGTTCAGTGCGTCTTCTGGGCAGGGCTGGACATCCTCCACGGTATCAGTCCTGGGTTTACGGTTTGATGAAATGGGGTGGAAGGATCTCTATAGATATAAATACCCGACGACTACAGTGTATTCCTGTCACTCCCTGTCCCGCATAGACTATACGGTGGGAAACTCTCTAATTGTACTATTGGTGGAATCAATATCTTATAAATCCAGGGCAGTATCTGATCTCCAATGGTGGCCGGCTTCAGCATCCCAGGCCCTTCACTGCCTAGAAGTTGGAAAATACACCCCTTTTGGCTGACCCTGATAGGCCCACAGGATGGGATCCCTGATCAACTGGAGGTGTTTAACATGGAACAGAACACATTGCCTGGGACACACTGACAGCGCATCTTAGAGGGCGTCTCCGGTCCACTATTTCATACATAAAAGAGGACTCCTCCCGAACAGAGGTGGAGAAACAATGCGCGGCTCTAGAGGGTGAATACACGGCTGACCCCACTGACACAAATAGGGACCAATGGTAACAAATGGGGCGGCAGTACCGGCTACTGCTGCAGGAGAAGGCACATAGGAAGACAGGTTTTGCACTGAGCAACCAATCCAGTCAAATGTTGGCCCATTTAATCCATCAAAACTCTAAAAGTCCGGCTATTCTTCACATTCACAGCAGCTCTGGGGAATGTTTGACTGACTCCCAAGGCAGAGCCGAGGCATTTGTTCAGTTTTACAGGGGGCTCTCACAATCTAGGTATGATAAGTCCGAGCTCCAGTCGTATATGGATGGTATCTCGTTCCCTAAGCGGAGTACGGAAGGTAGAGCGACCCTGGAAGAGGCTGAGACTGAGGATGAGATAAGGGAAGATATGAAAGATATGGCAAAGGGGAAGGCACCGGGTCCTGATGGGATCCCTATAGAGGTATACCATAAATATTCAGAGCATCTCATTCCCTCACGGTCTGCGATGTTCTCGTATGCACTTGAGAGGGGGCAGTTACCTGACAGTATGTATGACGCCACTATTATTGTCCTGCTGATGCCAGACATAGACCCCGTGGAGTGCGGCTCCTACCGCCCGATATCACTACTAAACAAGGACTACAAATTACTTACTGAAATATTGGCAAACAGGTTGAACAAAGTTATTTCCCAAATAATTCATGAGGACCAGACGGGTTTTGTGCCAGGGAAATCTACCTCAGACGACATCCGGAGGGTACAGATTCTCGCTCAGGGAAAGAGATGAAGGCTGACTGGGCGATGGCGTCTCTGGACGCTGCGAAAGCTTTTGACTCCATTGAACGGGTATATCTGTTGGAAACTTTGGAGAGGTTTGGGTTTGGACCACAGTTCCTTAGATGGATTTAAAGCGCCGAGGGCACAAATTCTGGTGAATGGTGTACTGTCCCCATATTTCCGGCTACAGAGGGGTACTCGGCAGGGTTGCCCCCTCTCCCCATTGCTTTTCGCTCTTGCTATAGAGCCCTTAGCTTTACGTACACGCCAACACCCTGGATATAAGGGGATTAGTTTGGGGGGTAGGGAGGATAGGATTGGCCTGTATGCAGATGACATGGTTCTTTTAGGTAACGCTGCCCCTGGCAATCACCACCTTGGAAATCTTTGGGGGGTTTTCTGGCCTTTACGTCAACTGGACCAAGTCTTTTTTTATGCCATTGCAGGGGCGGGATGGCGGACGTGTTGCACGGCTTAACGGTGGTCTCCTCATTTAAATACCTAGGAATTGTTATAAATCGAGAGCGTGGGAATGATCGTGCCAGTAATGTCTCGCCGCTGCTGGAATATAGAAGGGTTACATTTCGGATATGGCGCGCTCTTCCCCTAGCGGTCACGGGTAGAATAAATGTAATTAAAATGGTCATCCTTCCTAAATGTCTCTATATCCTCGAACATGCAGCGACGCCAGTGTCCAAAACATTTTTCAAACAGAGACAGGCCTTATTTCCAGGGTTTATTTGGGGTTCCAATCGATCGAAGCTCAGTCTCACTACTCTGCAGCGCCCCAAAACATTAGGTGGGGCAGCCTTGTCAGATCTTTACTATCTGGCGGGGCAAATAAGATATCTGAAAATCTGGGTCGCCAATATGGCGTTGCCAGATAGAGAACATCACCTGGCGCTCCATATGCATATGTCCGCTCTGTGGCCGGTATTGGAGGGGTCCCTGACCGAAATTAAAAATGTATTGCCCATCCATAGGGTGGCGTCCCAGGTGTGGAGGGCTGCGAAGAGCATATACAGTCACTCTGGAGTACAAATTGACATGCCATTATGTCTAACCCCCTCCTCCCCCAGTTGTCGGTGGAACTTGCTCCCCCCTTTTGGATTCTACACGGGATATGTACTATAGGGGACATGTATAATATTCTTAAATCATTTTCACAGGTGGTGTCAGATTTTGCAATACCCAGGACTGCCTCTTACAGATATCTACAGCTGCGCCATGCTCTTAATGCCCAATTCCCCTCCACTGACACGGCATTCACTCGGCTTCCCCTGACAGGCCCCAGAGGTCTGATATCCGCTATATACACATCTCTCATTACAGCCAAGGTAGCCAGTACACCCCTGATGGTCAAGGATAAGTGGACTGCGAGGACACCTGACCTTGCGGAAGAGGACTGGGGTGAGATCCTATATATGTATCGCCAGCTGCCAACAATAGGGTGATACAGCTGTTCATAGTTCATCAAAGCTACCGGACACCTGTTAGAACGCAGAAAATGGGTAGACCCTCGTCCTCCCACGGTGGCAGGGTGGAGAGCACTGGTGAACTCGGTTATCCCGTATGAGAGAATAATGTATAGACAGAGGGGTTGCATTGATAAATTCCATGGGATATGGGAAGCTTGGTGTGACTGTATACTCCGCACAGGTATAGCGACCTCCGTAGGTCACTGACACACGTCTGAACATCTGGGGTGATGGACCTAAATCATCGATGCAAACTGTTCTGATTGGTCTCGGCTATTGTTTCCAGTATTCTTGCTTTGTTATTCTGATGGATTCTAGACTCCTGATAACCGTCTGATTACATGTACGCACCTCTCCTGATCTGTAACGTTGGAGCGTTAAAGTCTCTCACCCATATCTGCATTGTATACTGTATTATGTGTATGGTGTGATCGCATTTGTACTACGATTCTTCAATAAAACGAGTTTAAAAAAAATATATAGAATCCTATGTACTCCCTATATATTATATACCAACTCTATATTACACTATTATATACCCCTATATATTACACTCCTATATATTATATACTAACTCTATATTACACTATTATATACCCCTATATATTACACTCCTATATATTATATACCAACTCTATATTACACTATTATATACCCTTATATATTACATACTAACTATATATTATATACCAACTCTATATTACACTATTATATACCCCTATATATTACACTCCTATATATTATATACTAACTATATATTACACTATTATATACCCCTATATATTACACTCCTATATTATATACTAACTATATATTATATACCAACTCTATATTATACATTACGATACCCCTATATATTACACTCCTATATATTATATACTAACTATATATTACACTATTATATACCCCTATATATTACACTCCTATATATTATATACCCCTATATATTACACTTCTATATACCCCGATATATTATATACTAACTCTATATTATACATTACGATACTCCTATATATTACACACATTATATATACTCCATATTTTACGCTCATTATATACTTCCTATATCTTGCAGTCCCTTATAGCATAGCTGGATTCAGATTTTCCAGGTTGTTCCCACCACTAGAGGAAAGTTGTCCGTGGGTGATGTACGAGCGCTGCCCGACACAGATCTCATGGCAATGTCAGGTCTATGGGAAACGTCCGAAATAGACGAACCAGGACTGTCCCCCATGATAAGTGCCGGGCATCCGACCCCCACCAATGTCTCCGCAGACCGCAGAGCGCTCGGCCAGTCTTCTGTAGATAATCTGCAAAGAATGAAGAGTTCTGCGACTTTCTGACAGACTTTACTACGACTGGGGTTTATAAATCTCGCAGGAGTCGCCTCTTAATACATTTGCTGCATCTTCTGCGGTCTGTGCGCCAGAAAAGCTGGCGTAAATTATAGTCAATGTGTTGGGTCGCACGTAGCCACGCCTCCTTCTGCCAAGCTCCGCCCCCTTTTCAAAATATTAGGAGTGAATGGCGCAACTGCATCAAAAGTTGAAATTTTTTGGCAAACTGCGACTTTTGACACATTTGTACACCCGAAAAACTAGTGTATAAAAGTTGATAAATTCCCCCCTTTGTGTTTCAATTCCATACCATTTTCAAGATCACTGCTTGCTGACAGTGACATTAAAGCATACATAAAAACATTGCTGATATTTAGTAGCTGAATCATCTTCCAGCTCACACAGGTGAACAGCCTATTACACTGTATCTGACTCTCCATGCAGCTGTGTGAGCAGGACTAGGTCAGGATTGGTTTTTATATTGAAAATGGTAAAAAATTGATATACAAAGTATATTAGAAAGTTGCAAAAGTTTTATACCCTTATTAACATGACTACCATTATTAACCCTGGACAAGCCCTTTATTCCCCAGCAACAAATATCAGGAGTGAAGAGCGGCGCAGCGGCCAGTGCGGTGACGACGCAGCGTCTCAAGGTCCGCAGCAGAGTCCGCCGATCCGACTTGTCAAACACAGAACCTTATATATTATTTATGTCTAATTATACGTTACACAGAGAAAGTGGAGAGGACGCCGTGAAATAGAATGTCCTAATCCAACAGGAACACGTCAGACGTAAACATTTTATAAACTCGTCTGTGGAGTTGAAGGACAGCGCCAATCTGCAAACCGCGGCACAAATCACCATCAATAAACACAATCCGGAAACATTCCTGCACGACACATCTACAATAAAAATATCACAAGTAGCCGATTAAAAAACTCCCGTTTTGGGTACACAGATCCATCGCAGAATTACGGGTCTCCAGTTACAGACTACAAACCCGAGTGGTCGGATCCTGCGGTCGTGCCCCTCTTATCGCTAAACGAGCAGAGTAACACGTGGCTGCCGCATCAGACTACACAGGCATGGTTTAAAAATGATTGAAAAAAAAAGGGCATAAATCTTTTACTTCCTCGCCATTTTCAAGACCTCCGCTTTCTGTCAGTGAATGGAAACATTCATTTATTACTTTCAGAGGCTGAAAACAACCCCTTCATTTGATCCTGCGTACACAGATGAGGGCTTGTTTTCAGTCTAGACAATCCTCTGTGAGCTAAGCAGCATGGACACCAGGCTGATACCTTCGCTGACACATTGTAACAAACCGGAGAGGAGAGAGACTTGTACTGCTCATGTGTTTAGATAGATAATCTCCTGCGACGTAGACTGCATACACTGTAACAAACCCTTAGCTGTGCGAAGTATTAAAAGGGCTTTTCCGAGATCCCAATAAAATTCACTGACTGAAGGAAGGAAATGTCTAAAAACAACACCTGATAAACCCGCCGCAGCTCCAGCAGCACCGCAGAGGCCAGAGAGTGGCGGCAGCAGCACCGCAGAGGCCAGAGAGTGGCGGCAGCAGCACCGCAGAGGCCAGAGAGTGGCGGCAGCAGCACCGCAGAGGCCAGAGAGTGGCGGCAGCAGCACCGCAGAGGCCAGAGAGTGGCGGCAGCAGCACCGCAGAGGCCAGAGAGTGGCGGCAGCAGCACCGCAGAGGCCAGAGAGTGGCGGCAGCAGCACCGCAGAGGCCAGAGAGTGGCGGCAGCAGCACCGCAGAGGCCAGAGAGTGGCGGCAGCAGCACCGCAGAGGCCAGAGAGTGGCGGCAGCAGCACCGCAGAGGCCAGAGAGTGGCGGCAGCAGCACCGCAGAGGCCAGAGAGTGGCGGCAGCAGCACCGCAGAGGCCAGAGAGTGGCGGCAGCAGCACCGCAGAGGCCAGAGAGTGGCGGCAGCAGCACCGCAGAGGCCAGAGAGTGGCGGCAGCAGCACCGCAGAGGCCAGAGAGTGGCGGCAGCAGCACCGCAGAGGCCAGAGAGTGGCGGCAGCAGCACCGCAGAGGCCAGAGAGTGGCGGCAGCAGCACCGCAGAGGCCAGAGAGTGGCGGCAGCAGCACCGCAGAGGCCAGAGAGTGGCGGCAGCAGCACCGCAGAGGCCAGAGAGTGGCGGCAGCAGCACCGCAGAGGCCAGAGAGTGGCGGCAGCAGCACCGCAGAGGCCAGAGAGTGGCGGCAGCAGCACCGCAGAGGCCAGAGAGTGGCGGCAGCAGCACCGCAGAGGCCAGAGAGTGGCGGCAGCAGCACCGCAGAGGCCAGAGAGTGGCGGCAGCAGCACCGCAGAGGCCAGAGAGTGGCGGCAGCAGCACCGCAGAGGCCAGAGAGTGGCGGCAGCAGCACCGCAGAGGCCAGAGAGTGGCGGCAGCAGCACCGCAGAGGCCAGAGAGTGGCGGCAGCAGCACCGCAGAGGCCAGAGAGTGGCGGCAGCAGCACCGCAGAGGCCAGAGAGTGGCGGCAGCAGCACCGCAGAGGCCAGAGAGTGGCGGCAGCAGCACCGCAGAGGCCAGAGAGTGGCGGCAGCAGCACCGCAGAGGCCAGAGAGTGGCGGCAGCGGGCACGTCATCTCCGCAGCTGGATAAACAAAGAGCGAGCCGAGCGCCCATCAGGCCAGTATAGGGTCGAATGTTATTTTTTGCCATTTCCTGTAGTCAGTGAATTTTATTGGGTTCTCGGAGGACCCCTTTAAGTTTGTAGGGGCTTTAGAACTTCTGGATGTAGAAATATAAATGTTTCCAAACACTGACAGCAAAAATAAATCTTAAAAACGGTGTTGGAAAAAAAACATACATTATTTTAACGCTGCAGAATATTGTATTATTTACATAGGACTGCACAAGCTGCTGGTACAGGATAGATTACTGCATGACAATATCGGGGGCTCCGGACACTCACAGACCCCCCCCCTCTTATACAAAGATAAGCAGCCTCAGAAGTCTCTGGCAGCGGCGCCCCTCATCTCCACATGCACAGTCCCCGGGGTGATAACTGGCAGCCAGGACATGATTTGCCCGGGTACATACAGACTATGACAAGAACAAGATTTGGGGTACGTCCACACACTGAGTAATCACTGCAGAATTTCCGTTGCGATAATCCGTGTGAAAATTCCTTCGTGTTTTACAGTAGCAGCAAAGTGGAGGAGATTGAAGCAAACCTCATGCACAGACTACTGAAAAACACGCAGAAAACGTGCGGAAACCGTCCTGCGGTGCGGATTATTAATCTGCAGAATTTCCGCAAGGAACATTCTGTTTACGCCGGGTGTGGACGGAGCCTTAAACCGAACAGAAGATAAAGCAGAGGCCGCACGTACCTTATTAAACCTGGCAAACGGGTAGTCCTTCCCTTCCTCTGAGGCCCGTCTCCAGTGGTAGAATACGGCTCCGTCCTTTCTTGCCGGGTTGGTAAACGGCATCCACTTCCAGGGTCGCACCTTCTTACAGCCCAGCTTTGCCTTGACCGTGCGGTATCCCTGTGTGGTGTCACTAGGAAGTAATGGAGGAGCATCCCTGCAGCAAGACGGAGAATAGTCAGAAGGCGAGCGCATATATCAGCGCCCCCTGCCTGTAATAAAGCCCAGGACCAGCCGGAAGGACTAACGTTCCACAAGAAGGAGCGCAGTACGCAGCTTATAGTCCTAAATAGTCTGACACTATATTCGTTAGGCGACCAACATCATTTTTGCGTCTGCACTCACTATTCTGCTGGTGGAGTCACTGTGTACATACATTACATTACTTATCCTGTACTGATCCTGAGTTATATCCTGTATTATACTCCAGAGCTGCACTCACTACTCTGCTGGTGGAGTCACTGTGTACATACATTACTTATCCTGTACTGATCCTGAGTTACATCCTGTATTATACTCCAGAGCTGCACTCACTATTCTGCTGGTGCAGTCACTGTGTACATACATTACTTATCCTGTACTGATCCTGAGTTACATCCTGTATTATACTCCAGAGCTGCACTCACTATTCTGCTGGTGCAGTCACTGTGTACATACATTACTTATCCTGTACTGATCCTGAGTTATATCCTGTATTATACTCCAGAGCTGCACTCACTATTCTGCTGGTGGAGTCACTGTGTACATACATTACATTACTTATCCTGTACTGATCCTGAGTTACACCCTGTATTATACTCCAGAGCTACACTCACTATTCTGCTGGTGGAGTCACTGTGTACATACATTACATTACTTATCCTGTACTGATCCTGAGTTACACCCTGTATTATACTCCGGAGCTGCACTCACTATTCTGCTGGTGGAGTCACTGTGTACATACATTACATTACTTATCCTGTACTGATCCTTAGTTACACCCTGTATTATACTCCAGAGCTGCACTCACTATTCTGCTGGTGGAGTCACTGTGTACATACATTACATTACTTATCCTGCACTGATCCTGAGTTATATCCTGTATTATACTCCAGAGCTGTACTCACTATTCTGCTGGTGGAGTCACTGTGTACATACATTACGTATCCTGAACTGATCCAGAGTTATATCCCGTATTATACTCCAGAGCTGCACTCACTATTCTGCTGGTGGAGTCACTGTGTACATACATTACATTACTTATCCTGTACTGATCCTGAGTTATATCCTGTATTATACTCCAGAGCTGCACTCACTATTCTGCTGGTGGAGTCACTGTGTACATACATTACATTACTTATCCTGTATTATACTCCAGAGCTGCAGTCACTATTCTGCTGGTGGAGTCACTGTGTACAGACATTACATTACTTATCCTGTGCTGATCCTGAGTTATATCCTGTATTATACTCCAGAGCTGCACTCACTATTCTGCTGGTGGAGTCACTGTGTACATACATTACTTATCCTGTACTGATCCTGAGTTACATCCTGTATTATACTCCAGAGCTGCACTCACTATTCTGCTGGTGGAGTCACTGTGTACATACATTACTTCTCCTGTACTGATCCTGAGTTATATCCTGTATTATACTCCAGAGCTGCACTCACTATTCTGCTGGTGGTCACTGTGTACATACATTACGTATCCTGAACTGATCCGGAGTTATATCCCGTATTATACTCCAGAGCTGTACTCACTATTCTGCTGGTGGAGTCACTGTGTACAGACATTACATTACTTATCCTGTGCCGATCATGAGTTATATCCTGTATTATACTCCAGAGCTGCACTCACTATTCTGCTGGTGGAGTCACTGTGTACATACATTACATTACTTATCCTGTACTGATCCTGAGTTACATCCTGTGTTATACTCCAGAGCTGCACTCACTATTCTGCTGGTGCAGTCACTGTGTACATACATTACTTATCCTGTACTGATCCTGAGTTACATCCTGTATTATACTCCAGAGCTGCCCTCACTATTCTGCTGGGGGAGTCACTCTGTACATACATTACATTACTTATCCTGTACTGATCCTGAGTTACATCCTGTATTATACTCCAGAGCTGCACTCACTATTCTGCTGGTGGAGTCACTGTGTACATACATTACATTACTTATCCTGTACTGATCCTGAGTTACATCCTGTATTATACTCCAGAGCTGCACTCACTATTCTGCTGGTGGAGTCACTGTGTACATACATTACATTACTTATCCTGTACTGATCCGAAGTTATATCCTGTATTATACTCCAGAGCTGAACTCCCTATTTGGAAAGGTTTTGGAGCTCAAATCTCCAAGTATCCCATACTTTTTCAGTGTCTGCACAGCGCTACTTCTGTGATTTGCATTCTGGGTAGTGTTGTATTACACCAGGTTCTGTAGTCACTGGATGTAGGTATAACTAACTGCCCCCTGCATTATAAGAGCTCTGCTGTTGGGGTAAGGGGGAGGGGTTTTGCTGCTTCCAATAATAACCAGACTTGTGAGTGCAGGAAAACCGTTCTGAACGCCACAAATCCTGTTATCTGCTCGTGTATAATCTTGAGTGATGGGATTACATGGACGCGCTGCTCACTTTTTGTCGGAGTAGAGGAGCGCGTACACCTCTCGGTGCATTCCCTCCGGTCTCTTGAACGTGAGGGTCTCAGAAGATTTCTTGGACTTTTTCTGTAAGAAAAACGGAAAGTGTTAAATCACCGATCACAAGGCAACACGAGAAGACTGTCAGGGCCGGATTCCTGACCTCTGCTGGTGACGCTTCATACTGCACTTTGTGCTTTAATCTCAGTCTTTAGATCTGTCAGACAGAGGACATCCTCCTATACATTCAGCGGCTGGACAGCGAGTCCTGCTCACACAGCTGACAGGTGGATCTGTGCCCAGTCTATGGGGATCTCTGAGATAAACGCAGCAATGAAGGAGTCTGCAGTCCTGGCGGCTCAGCTCACAGAGCGTGGTCTACAGTAACTGTGATTGCTGCCTCTGAATCTCAGCAAGAGTTCACCAAGTATATTAGGACGTCATTCATATATACAGCGATTCAGCTTGATTTACAGACAACTGGAAAACCTCTAATGATTGTACAGCGAGAGGTTCTGCTACTTTCTATTACATTCGTATATCATTTCTCACCATTTAAGATCTCAGCTTTCTGTCAGTGAATGAGATTTATTGTTTACACCCAAATGCTAAAAATCTAGTTAAAGGGGATTTCTAACTTTTTTCTATAATGCGCGCAGTTCCCAAACGTATGCAAAAACACAATCATATATTTATGTCATCGTTCTGTCGAGGTAAATGAGAAGTGGCGAGGGGACGTAGAACCAGCCGCGCAGGATTTGTACAGTAAGATTATTATAATTTGTTATCGTTAGATAATCGCCGCACATTGGCCATTAGGTTTCGGGGTCTCTCTCATATCAAGCACTCAGTTGTGAGAAGTATTATCTCCCTGGATGTAAACAAGAATGTCTTCATTCACTGACTGCAAGCAAATGAAAATACTAAGTGCTAATGACAGCAGCAGCACAAATCTCTACTATCATTATAGTTTGTTACAATGTTTAGGTGCAGGCGAGTCCAATATTAGGTCTCGAAAAAGTAAAGAAACAAGTTTCTGTTCACTGACAGCAAGCTGAGATCTTAAAACTAATGACAAGCTGCAACACGTTAAAAGCCAACAGTGGAAAAGCAGATTTTCACTTTCCTGCGGTCGAGCTGTTCCCCATCTCATGAATGTGCGTAGTGGATATGACGCGCGCTCAGGATATACGGGATAAACGGCGGTAATGGCCGCTACATTGCCCATAATCACGGCCCACGGGCCCGGCTGTTGGCAGCCGCAGGAATTCATCCACACTTTTGGCCCGTGCTGTGGGAGCACGGGCCGGAAAAAGCAGAAGGCAGGACATGTCCCATCTTAGGTGCCAGCCTTGTACGCCCGGACACCTTACCGTAAATAAACAGGAACGTTACCGTGGACAATAGAGGTGAATGGGAATGTAATCGCGGAACGCAGTTACGGATGATTATTACGGTCGTGCGCACGGGGCCCAATAGTGAGACGCTATATAGACCCGTCATCACAACTCACCTTGTCGGCATTTATAATGTCCTTTTTGCTGATTATTCCGGTGCTCTCGGACTCCACCCCCCCCAGCTCCAGAATATCCCGCACATCGGCCCCGGTCGTCATGATTTATACTGAAGAGAACAGAGAAAAGTAGCGGCGTGAGACGCGGCAAAACATGTAGAGACCATCGCACGTGTACAAACAGACTGAGAGCGAAGCGGCAGCAAAGTAACTGCAGAGTAGACAGAGCGCCGCGCCGGACACACACACACACACACACACACACACACACACAGATAGACAGAGCGCCGCGCCGGACACACACACACACACACACACACACACAGACAGACAGCCGCGCCGGACACACACAGGTACAGACAGAGCGGCGGACACACACACACACGACAGAGACAGAGCGCCGCACACACACAGGTACAGACAGAGCGCCGGACACACACACATACACAAACACACGAGTACAGTCATAGCGCCACGCCGGACACACATATACACACACAGCGCCGCGCCGGACACACACACGGGTACAGTCATAGCGCCGGACGGACAGACGCACGCACGCACGTACGTACGTACGTACGTACAGTCAGAGCGCCGCGCCGGACACACACGCACGACAGTATAACGCTATATACACACACAGGACAGTATAACACTATATACACAGGACAGTATAACACTATATACACACACAGGACAGTATAACACTATATACACACAGGACAGTATAACACTATATACACACAGGACAGTATAACACTATATACACACACAGGACAGTATAACACTATATACACACACACAGGACAGTATAACACTATATACACACACAGGACAGTATAACACTATATACACACACACAGGAGAGTATAACACTATATACACACACAGGACAGTATAACACTATATACACACACACAGGAGAGTATAACACTATATATACACACAGGAAAGTATAACACTATATATACACACACACAGGACAGTATAACACTATATACACAGGACAGTATAACACTATATACACACACACAGGACAGTATAACACTATATACATACAGGACAGTATAACACTATATACACACACACAGGACAGTATAACACTATATACATACAGGACAGTATAACACTATATACACACACAGGACAGTATAATACTATATATACACACAGGACAGTATAACACTATATACACACACACACACACAGGACAGTATAACACTATATACACACAGGACAGTATAACACTATATACACACAGGACAGTATAACACTATATATACACACAGGACAGTATAATACTATATACACACACAGGACAGTATAATACTATATATACACACACACACACACACACACACACACACACACAGGACAGTATATCACTATATATACACACACAGGACAGTATAACACTATATATACACACACAGGACAGTATAACACTATATATACACACAGGACAGTATAACACTATATACACAGGACAGTATAACACTATATATACACACAGGACAGTATAACACTATATATACACACAGGACAGTATAACACTATATATACACACAGGACAGTATAACACTATATATACACACAGGACAGTATAACACTATATATACACACAGGACAGTATAACACTATATACACACACACACACAGGACAGTATATCACTATATATACACACAGGACAGTATAACACTATATACACACACAGGACAGTATAACACTATATACATAGGACAGTATAACACTATATACACACACAGGACAGTATAACACTATATACACACAGGACAGTATAACACTATATACACACACAGGACAGTATAACACTATATACACACACAGGACAGTATAACACTATATACACACACAGGACAGTATAACACTATATACACACACAGGACAGTATAACACTATATATACACACAGGACAGTAAAACACTATATACACAGGACAGTATAACACTATACACACACAGGACAGTATAACACTATATATACACACAGGACAGTATAACACTATATATACACACACAGGACAGTATATCACTATATACACAGGACAGTATAACACTATATATGCACACACAGGACAGTATAACACTATATATACACACAGGACAGTATAACACTATATATACACACAGGACAGTATAACACTATATATACACACAGGACAGTATAACACTATATACACACACACGACAGGACAGTATAACACTATATACACACACAGGACAGTATATCACTATATACACACACAGGACAGTATAACACTATATATACACACACAGGACAGTATAACACTATATATACACACAGGACAGTATAACACTATATACACAGGACAGTATAACACTATATACACACACACACACACAGGACAGTATAACACTATATACACACAGGACAGTATAACACTATATACACAGGACAGTATAATACTATATATACACACACAGGACAGTATAATACTATATACACAGGACAGTATAACACTATATACACACAGGACAGTATAATACTATACACACACACACACACACACACACACACACACAGGACAGTATATCACTATATATACACACACAGGACAGTATAACACTATATATACACACACAGGACAGTATAACACTATATATACACACAGGACAGTATAACACTATATATACACACAGGACAGTATAACACTATATATACACACAGGACAGTATAACACTATATATACACACAGGACAGTATAACACTATATACACAGGACAGTATAACACTATATACACACAGGACAGTATAACACTATATACACAGGACAGTATAACACTATATACACAGGACAGTAGAACACTATATACACACACAGGACAGTATAACACTATATACACACACAGGACAGTATAACACTATATACACACAGGACAGTATAATACTATACACACACACGACAGTATAATACTATACACACACACACACACACACACACACACACACACACACACACACACACACACACAGGACAGTATATCACTATATATAAACACACAGGACAGTATAACACTATATATACACACACAGGACAGTATAACACTATATATACACACACAGGACAGTATAACACTATATATACACACAGGACAGTATAACACTATATATACACACAGGACAGTATAACACTATATATACACACAGGACAGTATAACACTATATACACAGGACAGTATAACACTATATACACACAGGACAGTATAACACTATATACACAGGACAGTATAACACTATATACACACAGGACAGTATAACACTAGATACACAGGACAGTATAACACTATATACACAGGACAGTATAACACTATATACACACACAGGACAGTATAACACTATATACACACACAGGACAGTATAACACTATATACACAGGACAGTATAACACTATATATACACAGGACAGTATAACACTATATATACACACAGGACAGTATAACACTATATATACACACAGGACAGTATAACACTATATATACACACACAGGACAGTATATCACTATATATACACACACAGGACAGTATATCACTATATATACACACACATGACAGTATAACACTATATATACACACACAGGACAGTATAACACTATATACACACAGGACAGTATATCACTATATATACACACACACACAGGACAGTATAACACTATATATACACACAGGACAGTATAACACTATATATACACAGGACAGTATAACACTATATACACAGGACAGTATAACACTATACACACAGGACAGTATAACACTATATACACACACACAGGACAGTATAACACTATATACACACAGGACAGTATAACACTATATATACACACACACACAGGACAGTATAACACTATATATACACACAGGACAGTATAACACTATATATACACACAGGACAGTATATCACTATATACACACACACACAGGACAGTATAACACTATATACACACACACACACAGGACAGTATAACACTATATACACACACACACAGGACAGTATAACACTATATATACACACAGGACAGTATAACACTATATACACACACAGGACAGTATAACACTATATACACAGGACAGTATAACACTATATACACACACACACACACAGGACAGTATAACACTATATACACACAGGACAGTATAACACTATATACACACGACAGTATAACACTATATACACAGGACAGTATAACACTATATACACAGGACAGTATAATACTATATACACAGGACAGTATAACACTATATACACACAGGACAGTATAATACTACACACACACACACACACACACACACACACACACACACACAGGACAGTATATCACTATATATACACACACAGGACAGTATAACACTATATATACACACACAGGACAGTATAACACTATATATACACACAGGACAGTATAACACTATATATACACACAGGACAGTATAACACTATATATACACACAGGACAGTATAACACTATATACACAGGACAGTATAACACTATATACACAGGACAGTATAACACTATATACACAGGACAGTATAACACTATATACACACACACAGGACAGTATAACACTATATACACACAGGACAGTATAACACTATATATACACACAGGACAGTATAACACTATATACACACAGGACAGTATAACACTATATATACACACAGGACAGTATAACACTATATACACACACAGGACAGTATATCACTATATATACACACACAGGACAGTATATCACTATATATACACACACAGGACAGTATAACACTATATATATACACACACACAGGACAGTATAACACTATATACACACAGGACAGTATATCACTATATACACACACACACACACACAGGACAGTAGAACACTATATACACACACACACAGGACAGTATAACACTATATATACACACACAGGACAGTATAACACTATATATACACACAGGACAGTATAACACTATATATACACACAGGACAGTATATCACTATATACACACACAAAGGACAGTATAACACTATATATACACACACAGGACAGTATAACACTATATACACACACACACACAGGACAGTATACCACTATATATACACACAGGACAGTATAACACTATATATATACACACACACACACACACACACACACACACACACAGGACAGTATATCACTATATATACACACAGGACAGTATATCACTATATATACACACACAGGACAGTATAACACTATATATGCACACAGGACAGTATAACACTATATATACACACAGGACAGTATAACACTATATATACACACACAGGACAGTACAACACTATATACATAGAGGACAGTATAACACTATATACACACACACACGACAGTATATCACTATATATACACACACAGGACAGTATAACACTATATATACACACAGGACAGTATAACACTATATACACACAGGACAGTATAACACTATATACACACACAGGACAGTATAACACTATATACACAGGACAGTATAACACTATATACACACAGGACAGTATAACACTATATACACACAGGACAGTATAACACTATATACACACACACACACACACACAGGACAGTATAACACTATATATACACACAGGACAGCATAACACTATATACACACAGGACAGTATAACACTATATACACACACAGGACAGTATAACACTATATACACAGGACAGTATAACACTATATACACACAGGACAGTATAACACTATATATACACACAGGACAGTATATCACTATATATACACACACAGGACAGTATAACACTATATACACACACACACACAGGACAGTATAACACTGTATATACACACAGGACAGTATATCACTATATATACACACACACAGGACAGTATAACACTATATACACACACACACACACAGGACAGTATAACACTATATATATACACAGGACAGTATATCACTATATATACACACACACACACACACACACACACACACAGGACAGTATAACACTATATATACACACACACACAGGACAGTATAACACTATATACACAGGACAGGACAGTATAACACTATATACACACACAGGACAGTATAACACTATATATACACACAGGACAGTATAACACTATATATACACACAGGACAGTATAACACTATATATACACACACAGGACAGTATAACACTATATACACACACACACACACAGGACAGTATAACACTATACACACACACAGGACAGTATAACACTATATACACACACAGGACAGTATAACACTATATATACACACACAGGACAGTATATCACTATATATACACACACAGGACAGTATATCACTATATATACACACACAGGACAGTATAACACTATATATACACACAGGACAGTATAACACTATATATACACACAGGACAGTATAACACTATATATACACACAGGACAGTATAACACTATATATACACACAGGACAGTACAACACTATATACACAGAGGACAGTATAACACTATATACACACACACGACAGTATATCACTATATATACACACACAGGACAGTATAACACTATATATACACACACACACAGGACAGTATAACACTATATACACACACAGGACAGTATAACACTATATACACAGGACAGTATAACACTATATACACACAGGACAGTATAACACTATATACACACAGGACAGTATAACACTATATATACACACAGGACAGTATAACACTATATATACACACAGGACAGTATATCACTATATATACACACACAGGACAGTATAACACTATATACACACACACACACACACAGGACAGTATAACACTGTATATACACACAAGACAGTATATCACTATATATACACACACACAGGACAGTATAACACTATATACACACACACACACACACACACACAGGACAGTATAACACTATATATATACACAGGACAGTATAACACTATATATACACACACACACACACACAGGACAGTATAACACTATATATACACACACACACACAGGACAGTATAACACTATATACACAGGACAGGACAGTATAACACTATATATACACACACAGGACAGTATAACACTATATACACACAGGACAGTATAACACTATATATACACACACACACACAGGACAGTATAACACTATATATACACACACAGGACAGTATAACACTATATATACACACAGGACAGTATAACACTATATATACACACAGGACAGTATAACACTATATATACACACACAGGACAGTATAACACTATATATACACACACAGGACAGTATAACACTATATACACACAGGACAGTATAACACTATATACACACACAGGACAGTATAACACTATATACACACACAGGACAGTATAACACTATATACACACACAGGACAGTATAACACTATATACACACACAGGACAGTATAACACTATATACACACACAGGACAGTATAACACTATATATACACACACAGGACAGTATAACACTATATACACACAGGACAGTATAACACTATATACACACACAGGACAGTATAACACTATATACACACACAGGACAGTATAACACTATATATACACAGGACAGTATAACACTATATATACACACAGGACAATATAACACTATATACACACACACACAGGACAGTATAACACTATATATACACAGGACAGTATAACACTATATATACACACACAGGACAGTATAACACTATATATACACACACAGGACAGTATAACACTATATACACACACAGGACAGTATAACACTATATACACACACAGGACAGTATAACACTATATATAAACACACAGGACAGTATATCACTATATACACACACACAGGACAGTATAATACTATATACACACACACACACACACACACACAGGACAGTATATCACTATATATACACACACAGGACAGTATAACACTATATACACACAGGACAGTATAACACTATATACACACAGGACAGTATAACACTATATATACACACAGGACAGTATAACACTATATATACACACAGGACAGTATAACACTATATACACAGGACAGTATAACACTATATACACACACAGGACAGTATAACACTATATATACACACAGGACAGTATAACACTATATATACACACACAGGACAGTATAACACTATATATACACACAGGACAGTATAACACTATATATACACACAGGACAGTATAACACTATATATACACACACAGGACAGTATAACACTATATACACACACAGGACAGTATAACACTATATACACACACACACAGGACAGTATAACACTATATACACACAGGACAGTATAATACTATATACACACACAGGACAGTATAACACTATATACACACAGGACAGTATAATACTCTATATACACACAGGACAGTATAACACTATATATACACACAGGACAGTATAACACTATATACACAGGACAGTATAACACTATATACACAGGACAGTATAACACTATATATACACACAGGACGGTATAACACTATATATACACACAGGACGGTATAACACTATATATACACACAGGACAGTATAACACTATATATACACACACAGGACAGTATAACACTATACACACAGGACAGTATAACACTATATACACACACACAGGACAGTATAACACTATATACACACACACAGGACAGTATAACACTATATATACACACACACAGGACAGTATAATACTATATATACACACAGGACAGTATAATACTATATATACACACAGGACAGTATAACACTATATATACACACAGGACAGTATAACACTATATACACAGGACAGTATAACACTATATACACAGGACAGTATAACACTATATACACAGGACAGTATAACACTATATACACAGGACAGTATAACACTATATATACACACACAGGACAGTATAACACTATATATACACACACACAGGACAGTATAACACTATATATACACACACAGGACAGTATAACACTATATATACACACACAGGACAGTATAACACTATATATACACACACACAGGACAGTATAACACTATATATACACACACACAGGACAGTATAACACTATATACACACAGGACAGTATAACACGATATACACACACAGGACAGTATATCACTATATACACACACACAGGACAGTATAACACTATATACACACACAGGACAGTATAACACTATATACACAGGACAGTATAACACTATATACACAGGACAGTATAACACTATACACACAGGACAGTATAACACTATATATACACACACAGGACAGTATAACACTATATATACACACACACAGGACAGTATAACACTATATATACACACACAGGACAGTATAACACTATATATACACACACAGGACAGTATAACACTATATATACACACACAGGACAGTATAACACTATATATACACACACAGGACAGTATAACACTATATATACACACACACAGGACAGTATAACACTATATACACACAGGACAGTATAACACGATATACACACACAGGACAGTATATCACTATATACACACACACAGGACAGTATAACACTATATACACACACAGGACAGTATAACACTATATACACAGGACAGTATAACACTATATATACACACACACACACACACACACAGGACAGTATAACACTATATACACAGGACAGTATATCACTATATACACACACACACACAGGACAGTATAACACTATATACACACAGGACAGTATAACACTATATATACACACACAGGACAGTATAACACTATATACACACACACAGGACAGTATAACACTATATATACACAGGACAGTATATCACTATATATACACACACACAGGACAGTATAACACTATATATACACAGGACAGTATATCACTATATATACACACACACACACACAGGACAGTATAACACTATATATACACAGGACAGTATAACACTATATATACACACACAGGACAGTATAACACTATATACACACAGGACAGTATAACACTATATATATATATATATATATATACACACAGGACAGTATAACACTGTATACACACAGGACAGTATAACACTATATATATATATATACACACAGGACAGTATAACACTATATATACACACAGGACAGTATAACACTATATATACACACACACACAGGACAGTATAACACTATATATACACACACACAGGACAGTATAACACTATATATACACACAGGACAGTATAACACTATATACACACACAGGACAGTATAACACTATATATACACACAGGACAGTATAACACTATATATACACACAGGACAGTATAACACTATATATACACACAGGACAGTATAACACTATATATACACAGGACAGTATAACACTATATACACAGGACAGTATAACACTATATATACACACAGGACAGTATAACACTATATATACACACAGGACAGTATAACACTATATACACAGGACAGTATAACACTATATATACACACACAGGACAGTATAACACTATATATACACACAGGACAGTATAACACTATATATACACACAGGACAGTATAACACTATATATACACACACAGGACAGTATAACACTATATACACACACAGGACAGTATAACACTATATATATACACACACAGGACAGTATAACACTATATATACACACAGGACAGTATAACACTATATATACACAGGACAGTATAACACTATATACACACAGGACAGTATAACACTATATACACAGGACAGTATAACACTATATAACACTATATACACACACACAGGACAGTATATCACTATATACACACACACAGGACAGTAAAACACTATATATACACACAGGACAGTATAACACTATATATACACACACAGGAGAGTATAACACTATATATACACACACAGGAGAGTATAACACTATATATACACACACAGGAGAGTATAACACTATATATACACACACAGGACAGTATAACACTATATATACACACAGGACAGTATAACACTATATATACACACAGGACAGTATAACACTATATATACACACAGGACAGTATAACACTATATACACAGGACAGTATAACACTATATACACACACACAGGACAGTATAACACTATATATACACACAGGACAGTATAACACTATATATACACACACACACACACAGGACAGTATAACACTATATATACACACACAGGACAGTATAACACTATATATACACAGGACAGTATAACACTATATATACACACAGGACAGTATAACACTATATATATACAGGACAGTATAACACTATATATACACAGGACAGTATAACACTATATACACACACAGGACAGTACAACACTATATATACACACACACACACACACACAGGACAGTATAACACTATATATACACACACAGGACAGTATAACACTATATATACACAGGACAGTATAACACTATATATACACACACACACACACAGGACAGTATAACACTATATATACACACACAGGACAGTATAACACTATATACACACAGGACAGTATAACACTATATACACACACAGGACAGTATAACACTATATATACACACACAGGACAGTATAACACTATATACACACAGGACAGTATAACACTATATATACACACAGGACAGTATAACACTATATACACACACAGGACAGTACAACACTATATACACACAGGACAGTATAACACTATATATACACACAGGACAGTATAACACTATATATACACACACAGGACAGTATAACACTATATATACACACACAGGACAGTATAACACTATATATACACACAGGACAGTATAACACTATATACACACAGGACAGTATAACACTATATACACACACAGGACAGTACAACACTATATACACACAGGACAGTATAACACTATATATACACACACAGGACAGTACAACACTATATATACACACACACACACAGGACAGTATAACACTATATATACACACACAGGACAGTATAACACTATATATACACAGGACAGTATAACACTATATATACACACACACACACAGGACAGTATAACACTATATATACACAGGACAGTATAACACTATATATACACAGGACAGTATAACACTATATATACACACAGGACAGTATAACACTATATATACACAGGACAGTATAACACTATATATACACAGGACAGTATAACACTATATATACACAGGACAGTATAACACTATATATACACACACAGGACAGTATAACACTATATATACACAGGACAGTATAACACTATATATACACAGGACAGTATAACACTATATATACACAGGACAGTATAACACTATATATACACACACAGGACAGTATAACACTATATACACACAGGACAGTATAACACTATATATACACACACAGGACAGTATAATACTATATATACACAGGACAGTATAACACTATATACACACAGGACAGTATAACACTATATACACACACAGGACAGTATATCACTATATACACACACAGGACAGTATAACACTATATACACACACACAGGACAGTAAAACACTATATATACACACACAGGAGAGTATAACACTATATACACACACAGTATATGGCGGGGAGCTGTGGGGTGAACACGCTGCGGGTGTATTGGCTATTACACGCAGGTATAGGGGTATGAATATTACATTACAGGGATGTATAGGGGGTTGTGGGACGGGGGAGGGGTTACCGGGGTTTCTCTCGGTCGCAGGCTCCGGTGCCGGGGGTTGTTACCAGGGATACAGCGGGATCGCC
>NC_134693.1:2105293-2268471 GCF_050947455.1 Rhinoderma darwinii
GACAGGAGCTGCTGATGGGACAGGATCTGTTGATGGGACAGGATCTGTTGATGGGACAGGTGCTGCTGATGGGACAGGATCTGATGATGGGACAGGTTATGCTGATGGGACAGGTTCTGCTGATGGGACAGGTGCTGCTGATGGGACAGGTTCTGCTGATGGGACAGGATCTGATAATGGGACAGGTGCTGCTGATGGGACAGGTTCTGCTGATGAGACAGGTTCCGCTGATGGGACAGGTTCCGCTGATGGGACAGGTGCTGCTGATGGGACAGGTGCTGCTGATGGGACAGGTTCTGCTGATGGGACAGGTGCTGCTGATGGGACAGGTTCTGCTGATGGGACAGGATCTGATGATGGGACAGGTGCTATTGACGGGACAGGTTTTGCTGATGGGACAGGATCTGCTGATGGGACAGGATCTGATGATGGGACAGGTTCTGCTGATGGGACAGGATATGCTGATGGGACAGGTTCTGCTGATGGGACAGGTTCTGCTGATTGGACAGGTTCTGCTGATGGGACAGGTTCTGCTGATGGGACAGGTGCTGCTGATGGGACAGGTTCTGCTGATGGGACAGGATTGGCTGATGGGACAGGTTCTGCTGATGGGACAGGTTCTGCTGATGGGACAGGTGCTGTTGACGGGACAGGTTCTGCTGATGGGACAGGATCTGCTGATGGGGCAGGTGCTGCTGATGGGACAGGTTCTGCTGATGGGACAGGATCTGCTGATGGGGCAGGTTCTGCTGATGGGACAGGATCTGCTGATGGGACAGGATCTGCTGAAGGGACGGGTTCTGCTGATGGGACAGGATCTGCTGATGGGACAGGATCTGCTGAAGGGACAGGTTCTGTCATTCGGGTCTCGTGGGAGAACCTTTCCGGAGAGGTTTTAGGTGACATGTGCGGCTCCCCAGCCCCGCTGTGAGGACAAACATCATCATCTTCACCTTAATTACTGATGTCTTCAAAGCCAAAGAGAGAGAAGATTGTGGTGAGGGGTCAATAACCCCCCCCCCCCCCAGTAAAAGACGTCGGTCAGATCCACAACGGTGGTACAGGTGAGACGTGGTGTCCAAGGGCCCGGTGGCTGGGGGGCCCTCATATTAACCACCTGTCTCATATCAGAGAGGTCTTCTCTTTGTCAATGAGGGGTTCCCCAAAGATGAGCACATTGTGGAGTAACCTGATGATGTATAGTCAATGACGTGTGCCCACCAATGATCTGTGCAGGGTCTCCCATCATTCCATGGCGGAGTCCTAAGGGTGAGCCCCTCTCTTACATTAGTCCCTAATATGACATATGGACAAGTCCTTTAAGTCCAGATACTATGTGCAGACTGCAGGCGGCAGCAGCGAGCGCCAGGGATATGACCGTCCATCATTGATGGTATCAGGAGACCATTGTGCCTGGTGGAATGTGGGCCCTCATCTACATGACAGAACGTGGCCCCTATCAGCCGCGAGATCTTTATGAAGCGGCGTCGGGGCTTCTATTGGAGGCTGCAGGACTTTACCCCGTTATTATCCGGACCCTCGGGCTCTGGGGGCTCGTTCCCTTATTCTCAGCTCTTGATTATGGGTTTCGGTATTTACAAGTCGTATTCAGTTTATTACCAGGTAATGACGGTCAGAACCTGCTCAACCACCGGCAGAAGCGGGAGAGCGACATCAGCAGCGGCGTCCGCACGGGAGAACCGAATAGACTTAAAGGGCCAGAGCAGTAATAAAGATTCATCATTGTATAATGAGAAGTTCTGAAAATTTCTGATTAAATAGAAATATTCAATATTAATATCCAGAGGCTAAAACCCACCCTGACCTAATCCTGCTCACACAGCTGAGGGTTTGTTACAATGTATCAGTGTAGACAATCCTGTGTAATGTAAATACAACAGCAGCAAAAATCACCTGCTGAGAATCTGCACATTACACGGGAGGGAGTGGAGTGTGAATGAAGCCGAATCCTCCTATAACCAAAAGTTCTGCAACTTTCTAATAGACTTTGTGTTTTAATACCTCTCCATTTTTAAGATCTCCACTTGCAGTCAGTGTATGGGAACATTCTTGTTTACACCCAGAAGCTAAAAACCTGTACAAACCTAATACTTCTCACAGCTGAAGGTTTGTTACAATTGTATCCAGTCTAGACAATCATCTGTGATCTAAACATCCTAGACTCCAGACTGATACATTGTAGCAAACAAACAGAACAGGAGAGAGATTTGTGCTGCTGATGTGTTGAATTGTCAGGGCAAGATACATTGTAACAACCCCTCAGCTGTGTTTAGTTCTCAGAGAATTGTCAGGGCAGGATACATAGTAACAAACCCTCAGCTGTGTTTAGATCACAGAGAATTGTCAGGGCAGGATACATTGTAAGAAACCCTCAGCTGTGTTAAGCTCAGAGGATTGTCAGGGCTGGATACATTGTAACAACCCCTCAGCTGTGCTTAGCTCAGAGGATTGTCATGGCAGGATACATTGTAACAACCCCTCAGCTGTGCTTAGCTCAGAGGATTGTCAGGGCAGGATACATTGTAACAACCCCTCAGCTGTGCTTAGCTCAGAGAATTGTCAGGGCAGGATACATTGTAAGAAACCCTCAGCTGTGTTAAGCTCAGAGGATTGTCAGGGCTGGATACATTGTAACAACCCCTCAGCTGTGCTTAGCTCAGAGGATTGTCAGGGCAGGATACATTGTAACAACCCCTCAGCTGTGCTTAGCTCAGAGGATTGTCAGGGCAGGATACATTGTAACAACCCCTCAGCTGTGCTTAGCTCAGAGGATTGTCAGGGCAGGATACATTGTAACAACCCCTCAGCTGTGCTTAGCTCAGAGGATTGTCAGGGCAGGTTACATTGTAACAACCCCTCAGCTGTGCTTAGCTCAGAGGATTGTCAGGGCAGGATACATTGTAACAACCCCTCAGCTGTGCTTAGCTCAGAGGATTGTCAGGGCTGGATACATTGTAACAACCCCTCAGCTGTGCTTAGCTCAGAGGATTGTCAGGGCAGGTTACATTGTAACAACCCCTCAGCTGTGCTTAGCTCAGAGGATTGTCAGGGCAGGATACATTGTAACAACCCCTCAGCTGTGCTTAGCTCAGAGGATTGTCAGGGCAGGATACATTGTAACAACCCCTCAGCTGTGCTTAGCTCAGAGGATTGTCTGGGCAGGATACATTGTAACAACCCCTCAGCTGTGCTTAGCTCAGAGGATTGTCTGGGCAGGATACATTGTAACAACCCCTCAGCTGTGCTTAGCTCAGAGGATTGTCTGGGCAGGATACATTGTAACAACCCCTCAGCTGTGCTTAGCTCAGAGGATTGTCAGGGCAGGATACATTGTAACAACCCCTCAGCTGTGCTTAGCTCAGAGGATTGTCTGGGCAGGATACATTGTAACAACCCCTCAGCTGTGCTTAGCTCAGAGGATTGTCTGGGCAGGATACATTGTAACAACCCCTCAGCTGTGCTTAGCTCAGAGGATTGTCTGGGCAGGATACATTGTAACAACCCCTCAGCTGTGCTTAGCTCAGAGGATTGTCAGGGCAGGATACATTGTAACAACCCCTCAGCTGTGCTTAGCTCAGAGGATTGTCAGGGCAGGATACATTGTAACAACCCCTCAGCTGTGCTTAGCTCAGAGGATTGTCAGGGCAGGATACATTGTAACAACCCCTCAGCTGTGCTTAGCTCAGAGGATTGCTGCTGCTGTAGTTTATTTATTCCTGCCCATTAATTATAATGATTCTCTGGCGCTAAAGACGATCGGTTTTGGTGATGGAAATGTCCGGTCCCTCATTGGTTAGTGATAAATGACATCATCCCAGCGACCACTTTACTATCATCTGACGAAACGCATGCACCATCCACGGAGAGAATCGCTCACATGGCGGGAAATATTCAGTTGCGGAAAATCCACAGCGTTTACACTACGTGGGAACCCGGCCTGACCGCGGCATCACCCACATTGATTGTTAATGGCCGCGCCGTTTAGCCGGTAAAACTGCTGTTTCTGACGAAATTGTGCGGCCAAATAACAATCCATTTGAAAATCCCGCCCAATGCGTCCGGCCGTGGTTTGCGGACACCCCTACGTGCGGCCGGACCGCAAGGGTATGTTCACACGCAGTGGTTTCAGACGCAATTCGGGCCGTTTACGCCTCCAAACATCTGCGCATTGCTTTCAATGGGTCTTACGATGTTCTGTTCCCACGAGCGATTCACAGGGAGATCTGCAGGAGAAGCAGGAATAAATACTGGGGGAAACATCCGGGGAGGGGAAACCAGTAAAAAGAAAGAGGGTCTCCATGCTCACCCCCGCCCGGCACCGGTACTGACACCCCCCCTGCCCGATACTGACACCCCCGCCCGGTACTGACACCCCCCCTGCCCGGTACTGACACCCCCCCTGCCCGGTACTGACATCCCCGTCCGGTACTGACACCCCCCCCCCCCGCCCGGTACTGACACCCCTCCGCCTGGTACTGACACCCCCCCCCCGCCTGGTACTGACACCGTGGTTTTTGATAATATAAGGCCGGATTCACACGAGCGTGTGCCTTTTGCGCACGCAAAAGACGCAGTGTTTTGCCTGCGCAAAAGGCACTTAACAGCTGCGTGTGTCACCCCGTATGATGCGCGGCTGGGAGATTTTCGCGCAGCCGCCATCATTATGACACTCCGTTTGTATGTTTGTAGCGCGCGGTGCTTTTCTGTTTTCATTCATCCTTTTCACAGCTGTTGCGCGAATCACGCTGGTCGCAGGGAAGTGCTTCCGTGCGGCATGCGTGATTTTCACGCACACCTTGACTTCAATGGGTGCGTGATGCGCGGAAAAACGCTCAAAGAACGGACATGTCGTGACTTTTACGCAGCGGACCAACGCTGCGTAAAAATCATGCACATGTCTGCACGGCCCCATAGACTAATATAGGTCCATGTGACGCGCGTGAAAATCACGAGCATAGCACGGACGTATATCCTGTTCATCTGAATAAGCCCTAAAAGTAGTGAAAACCATAAAACAAAGTGACACAACAGAACTACAGTCAGTTATTGAGCGGTAATACGCCTTTAAGTGCAGCGCAGGAGGTAAACTCTGGGATATCTTGTGGGTGAGATGCGGATTATGAGGCTCAGCCTGTAATTATTGATGAGACGGAGAGATAATGATTAACAGCTTAACTGCCCCAAACACAAGAGCTGCAGCCGAGACAATCAGGTCTAGATAGAGACCCCCCCACCCCCCATGAGAAGACCCCGATCACTGCACCCAGAGCCATGAAATCCCCCCGCAGCCTGATCTATTCCCAGCTGTATAAAGATGGACCAGAGCGCTACCTGGCTGATACCTGAGAGCAATGGCTGCAGCACATCGTGACTTTAATCATAATCATTATACCAGGCCCATATATTCTATGTAATAGAAGACAAACTGACACTTGGGGTACAGGATAATGACACTGACACTTGGGGTACAGGATAATGATACACTGACACTTGGGGTACAGGATAATGACACTGACACTTGGGGTACAGGATAATGACACTGACATTTGGGGTACAGGATAATGACACTGACACTTGGGGTACAGGATAATGATACACTGACACTTGGGGTACAGGATAATGACACTGACACTTGGGGTGCAGGATAATGACACTGACACTTGGGGTACAGGATAATGACACTGACACTTGGGGTACAGGATAATGATACACTGATACTTGGGGTACAGGATGGATAATGACACTGACACTTGGGGTGCAGGATAATGACACTGACACTTGGGGTACAGGAAAATGACCACACTGACACTTGGGGTACAGGATAATGATACACTGACACTTGGGGTACAGGAAAATGACCACACTGACACTTGGGGTACAGGATAATGATACACTGACACTTGGGGTACAGGATGGATAATGACACTGACACTTGGGGTGCAGGATAATGACACTGACACTTGGGGTGCAGGATAATGATACGCTGAAACTTGGGGTACAGGATAATGACCACACTGACACTTGGGGTACAGGATAATGACCACACTGACACTTGGGGTACAGGATAATGACAGTTACACTTGGGGTACAAGATAATGACACGCTGACACTTGGGGTACAAGATAATGATACACTGACACTTGGGGTACAGGATAATGACACACTGACACTTGGGGTACAGGATAATGACAGTGACACTTGGGGTACAAGATAATGACACACTGACACTTGGGGTACAGGATAATGACACTTGGGGTACAAGATAATGATACACTGACACTTGGGGTACAGGATAATGATACACTGACATTTGGGGTACAGGATAATGACACACTGACACTTGGGGTACAGGATAATGACACTTGGGGTACAGGATAATGATACACAGACACTTGGGGTACAGGATAATGATACACTGACACTTGGGGTACAGGATAATGATACACTGACACTTGGGGTACAGGATAATGATACACTGACACTTGGGGTACAGGATAATGATACACTGACACTTGGGGTACAGAAAAGTCTTGCAGGAAAGCAGTAGTGATCTTCTGACTGGCTCAGTGAATTCTTCACTTCCCTACAATGAGCAGATCCCTGCAGGCAGCGCTGATACACTGTAACGTATGTTCCCGCAGTGGCAGATAGGATGAGATGTCAGGGAGCAGCAGCAGTTGTGATAGTGGGGGATCTGCCAGGTTGGCTTGCAAGATAAGGGGGCTCTGTTTCTCTGGATATGGGGGACAGTGGGTGCTGGGCTCTGTTTCTCTGGATATGGGGGGCAGTGGGTGCTGGGCTCTGTTTCTCTGGATATGGGGGCAGTGGGTGCTGGGCTTAGTTTCTCTGGATATGGGGGCAGTGGGTGCTGGGCTCTGTTTCTCTGGATATGGGGGCAGTGGGTGCTGGGCTCTGTTTCTCTGGATATGGGGGGCAGTGGGTGCTGGGCTTAGTTTCTCTGGATATGGGGGGCAGTGGGTGCTGGGCTTAGTTTCTCTGGATATGGGGGGGCAGTGGGTGCTGGGCTCTGTTTCTCTGGATATGGGGGGCAGTGGGCGCTGGGCTTAGTTTCTCTGGATATGGGGGACAGTGGGTGCTGGGCTCTGTTTCTCTGGATATGGGGGCAGTGGGTGCTGGGCTTAGTTTCTCTGGATATGGGGGGCAGTGGGTGCTGGGCTCGGTTTCTCTGGATATGGGGGCAGCAGGTGCTGGGTTCTGTTTCTCTGGATATGGGGGCAGTGGGTGCGGGGCTCTGTTTCTCTGGATATGGGGCAGTGGGTGCTGGGCTCTGTTTCTCTGGATATGGGGCAGTGGGTGCTGGGCTTAGTTTCTCTGGATATGGGGGGCAGTGGGTGCTGGGCTTAGTTTCTCTGGATATGGGGGGCAGTGGGTGCTGGGCTCTGTTTCTCTGGATATGGGGGCAGTGGGCGCTGGGCTCTGTTTCTCTGGATATGGGGGCAGTGGGTGCTGGGCTCTATTTCTCTGGATATGGGGGGCAGTGGGTGCTGGGCTCTGTTTCTCTGGATATGGGGGCAGTGGTTGCTGAGCTTAGTTTCTCTGGATATGGGGGCAGTGGGTGATGGGCTCTGTTTCTCTGGATATGGGGGGCAGTGGGCGCTGGGCTCTGTTTCTCTGGATATGGGGGCAGTGGGCGCTGGGCTCTGTTTCTCTGGATATGGGGACAGTGGGTGCTGGGCTCTGTTTCTCTGGATATGGGGGCAGTGGGTGATGGGCTCTGTTTCTCTGGATATGGGGGACAGCAGGTGCTGGGTTCTGTTTCTCTGGATATGGGGGGCAGTGCGTGCTGGGCTCGGTTTCTCTGGATATGGGGGCAGCAGGTGCTGGGTTCTGTTTCTCTGGATATGGGGGCAGTGGGTGCGGGGCTCTGTTTCTCTGGATATGGGGCAGTGGGTGCTGGGCTCTGTTTCTCTGGATATGGGGGGCAGGGGGTGCGGGGCTCTGTTTCTCTGGATATGGGGGGCAGGGGGTGCGGGGCTCTGTTTCTCTGGATATGGGGGCAGCAGGTGCTGGGTTCTGTTTCTCTGGATATGGGGCAGGTGGTGCGGGGCACTGTTTCTCTGGATATGGGGGGCAGTGGGTGCGGGGCTCTGTTTCTCTGGATATGGGGGGCAGTGGGTGCTGGGCTCTGTTTCTCTGGATATGGGGGGCAGGGGGTGCGGGGCTCTGTTTCTCTGGATATGGGGGGCAGGGGGTGCGGGGCTCTGAGCTCGCACGGTGATAACACTCATGTTCACAACTCCTCTGCACTTCTCATCTCTGCTCCCTCATCCATTCACCTCTTTATACCAACAGTCACAGGGCCCCAAGGTGTTGTAGGGGCCACAGGGCGCACGTATTGTAATGTCATACAGGGGACAGGTAATCATTGTATAATGAACAGTTCTTCTACTTTGGGGAAATATATGAGGATAAAGTTCGGAGTAAACCGCTCTGAATATATTTGTCCGTGCGACAGAAATGCAAATCTACACCTTGTATGAACTTCTGGTGTAAATCGTGATAAATTCTTTACGCTCGCAGAGGCACCGCCCCCTTTGGCTTAAGCCCGCCCACTTTCCTTGCCAATTTTTGAAAGTGCAAGAGAAGAAAAAAGTCGCAAATTCTAGCGCAACTATGGCGTGAATCAAAATGTGCCACTTTTTTAAGCCTTTTTGTTTCAAATCGGCCACGTTCACGAGCTAAACAAGAAACGGACGTAAATACGGAGCTGATTCCAAGGGGAAGCCGCTGATTTTCAGCCGTTTTTTATGCATCATGCGTTTTTTACGCCCTTTTTTTTGCAGCTGTTTTTATATTGACCCAATGAAAAACGGCTCACGTGGTGACATGCGTTTCTTTTTAAGATGCGTTTTTTTTTTCACGCCATTTTTCAAACTGCCACGAAAGAAAATGCCCCGTCGGAACAAAACGCTTTTTTCCCATTAAAATCAATGGCAGATGTTTCGTTCCGTTCAGCTTCTGTATTTTCAGCCGTGTTTCGGGGCGTTTACGGCTGTGTGAACAAACCCTGAGAAATTTGCAGCGTATTATCTCATTGCGTTAATTCCACTAGCGCCATTTTATAATACTGACGTTTTTGTACATGACTGTGTCTGATCCCTGAGAAGGAGGCGCCGCCTCGCTCTGTGTCTCGGGCCTCATCTGGAGCCCTTGAACATCGCCGCGTGTCGGAGACGCTCCGGTCCTTTCATTATGGGTCGTGTGTCTTCTATTTATGCCCAGTAAAGTCCTTTATTCGCCGTTATTGACGCTGTAAAGCGCGAGATGCAGCAAACGTCGCCTGTGTTCCCAACATCAACGCATTATTGTAAAGCCGCCTCCGGTCTTCAGCGCCGCGGCCTTTGTGCGCTGTTTTCTTTAGTAATAACGATAGTTGATAGAGATCCACTTGACCGACGCCCAGGATCTAATAACCCTCCGGGCCCCACGTGCGCTCAGACCGCCGTCTTTGTTGCGATGCCGTGGTTAGCGCTCGGGGACGGTTGAACGTGCGACCACTCTCCGTGTACAGACACTTGAAGGAACAATCACTGTGTACTTAACACGAGAACGTCACCGCACTCACGCGGTAATTAATCCTCAGCCGGCGATAAAGCATCCTTCAAAGCCTAATTCACACCTGAGTCCAGAAGAAGAAAGACGAGACAGAAAGAGCAAAATCTCTGGTCATAAACATAATATACTGGATATAATCAGAGCGACCCCCACAGTCCGGAGCCTATTACAGTGCTGGAGCGTTATAAGAGGAGCCGCTGATATCAGTCACACATATGATGTAATGTCTGGAGGATATAATAGTACTGGAGTGATATAAGAGGAGCGGCTGATATCAGTCACACATATGATGTAATGTCTCTGGAGGATATAATAGTACTGGAGTGATATAAGAGGAGCTGCTGATATCAGTCACATATGATGTAATGTCTCTGGAGGATATAATAGTGCTGGAGTGATATAAGAGGAGCGGCTGATATCAGTCACACATATGATGTAATGTCTGGAGGATATAATAGTACTGGAGTGATATAAGAGGAGCGGCTGATATCAGTCACATATGATGTAATGTCTCTGGAGGATATAATAGTGCTGGAGTGATATAAGAAGAGCGGCTGATATCAGTCACATATGATGTAATGTCTGGAGGATATAATAGTGCTGGAGGATATAAGAGGAGCGGCTGATATCAGTCACACATATGATGTAATGTCTGGAGGATATAATAGTACTGGAGTGATATAAGAGGAGCGGCTGATATCAGTCACATATGATGTAATGTCTCTGGAGGATATAATAGTACTGGAGTGTTATAAGGGGAGAGGCTGATATCAGTCACATATATGATGTAATGTCTCTGGAGGATATAATAGTACTGGAGTGATATAAGAGGAGCGGCTGATATCAGTCACACACATGATGTAATGTCTCTGGAGGATATAATAGTACTGGAGTGATATAAGAGGAGCGGCTGATATCAATCACATATATGATGTAATGTCTCTGGAGGATATAATAGTACTGGAGTGATATAAGAGGAGCGGCTGATATCAGTCACATATGATGTAATGTCTCTGGAGGATATAATAGTACTGGAGTGTTATAAGGGGAGAGGCTGATATCAGTCACATATGATGTAATGTCTCTGGAGGATATAATAGTACTGGAGTGATATAAGAGGAGCGGCTGATATCAGTCACATATATGATGTAATGTCTCTGGAGGATATAATAGTACTGGAGTGATATAAGAGGAGCGGCTGATATGAGTCACATATGATGTAATGTCTCTGGAGGATATAATAGCACTGGAGTGATATAAGAGGAGCGGCTGATATCAGTCACACATATGATGTAATGTCTCTGGAGGATATAATAGTACTGGAGTGATATAAGAGGAGCGGCTGATATCAGTCACATATGATGTAATGTCTCTGGAGGATATAATAGTGCTGGAGTGATATAAGAGGAGCGGCTGATATCAGTCACACATATGATGTAATGTCTCTGGAGGATATAATAGTACTGGAGTGTTATAAGAGGAGCGGCTGATATCAGTCACACATATGATGTAATGTCTCTGGAGGATATAATAGTACTGGAATGATATAAGAGGAGCGGCTGATATCAGTCACATATATGATGTAATGTCTCTGGAGGATATAATAGTACTGGAGTGATATAAGAGGAGCGGCTGATATCAGTCACACATATGATGTAATATCTCTGGAGGATATAATAGTACTGGAGTGATATAAGAGGAGCGGCTGATATCAGTCACACATATGATGTAATGTCTCTGGAGGATATAATAGTACTGGAGTGATATAAGAGGAGCGGCTGATATCAGTCACACATATGATGTAATGTCTCTGGGGGATATAATAGTACTGGAGTGATATAAGAGGAGCGGCTGATATCAGTCACACATATGATGTAATGTCTCTGGAGGATATAATAGTACTGGAGTGATATAAGAGGAGCGGCTGATATCAGTCACATATATGATGTAATGTCTCTGGAGGATATAATAGTACTGGAGTGATATAAGAGGAGCGGCTGATATCAGTCACACATATGATGTAATATCTCTGGAGGATATAATAGTACTGGAGTGATATAAGAGGAGCGGCTGATATCAGTCACACATATGATGTAATGTCTCTGGAGGATATAATAGTACTGGAGTGATATAAGAGGAGCGGCTGATATCAGTCACATATATGATGTAATGTCTCTGGAGGATATAATAGTACTGGAGTGATATAAGAGGAGAGGCTGATATCAGTCACACATATGATGTAATGTCTCTGGAGGATATAATAGTGCTGGAGTGATATAAGAGGAGCGGCTGATATCAGTCACATATGATGTAATGTCTCTGCAGGATATAATAGTACTGGAGTGATATAAGAGGAGCGGCTGATATCAGTCACACATATGATGTAATGTCTCTGGAGGATATAATAGTACTGGAGTGATATAAGAGGAGCGGCTGATATCAGTCACATATATGATGTAATGTCTCTGGAGGATATAATAGTACTGGAGTGATATAAGAGGAGAGGCTGATATCAGTCACACATATGATGTAATGTCTCTGGAGGATATAATAGTGCTGGAGTGATATAAGAGGAGCGGCTGATATCAGTCACATATGATGTAATGTCTCTGCAGGATATAATAGTACTGGAGTGATATAAGAGGAGCGGCTGATATCAGTCACACATATGATGTAATGTCTCTGGAGGATATAATAGTACTGGAGTGATATAAGAGGAGCGGCTGATATCAGTCACACATATGATGTAATGTCTCTGGAGGATATAATAGTACTGGAGTGATATAAGAGGAGCGGCTGATATCAGTCACACATATGATGTAATGTCTCTGGAGGATATAATAGTACTGGAGTGATGTAAGAGGAGCGGCTGATATCAGTCACACATATGATGTAATGTCTCTGGAGGATATAATAGTGCTGGAGTGATATAAGAGGAGCGGCTGATATCAGTCACACATATGATGTAATGTCTCTGGAGGATATAATAGTGCTGGAGTGTTATAAGAGGAGCGGCTGATATCAGACACACATATGATGTAATGTCTGGAGGATATAATAGTACTGGAGTGATATAAGAGGAGCGGCTGATATCAGTCACACATATGATGTAAGTCTCTGGAGGATATAATAGTGCTGGAGTGATATAAGAGGAGCGGCTGATATCAGTCACATATATGATGTAATGTCTCTGGAGGATATAATAGTACTGGAGTGATATAAGAGGAGAGGCTGATATCAGTCACACATATGATGTAATGTCTCTGGAGGATATAATAGTACTGGAGTGATATAAGAGGAGCGGGTGATATCAGTCACACATATGATGTAATGTCTCTGGAGGATATAATAGTACTGGAGTGATATAAGAGGAGCGGCTGATATCAGTCACACATATGATGTAATGTCTCTGGAGGATATAATAGTACTGGAGTGTTATAAGAGGAGCGGCTGATATCAGTCACACATATGATGTAATGTCTCTGGAGGATATAATAGTGCTGGAGTGATATAAGAGGAGCGGCTGATATCAGTCACATATGATGTCATGTCTCTGGAGGATATAATAGTACTGGAGTGATATAAGAGGAGCGGCTGATATCAGTCACATATATGATGTAATGTCTCTGGAGGATATAATAGTACTGGAGTGATATAAGAGGAGCGGCTGATATCAGTCACATATGATGTAATGTCTCTGGAGGATATAATAGTACTGGAGTGTTATAAGAGGAGCGGCTGATATCAGTCACATATGATGTAATGTCTCTGGAGGATATAATAGTACTGGAGTGATATAAGAGGAGCGGCTGATATCAGTCACACATATGATGTAATGTCTCTGGTGGATATAATAGTACTGGAGTGATATAAGAGGAGCGGCTGATATCAGTCACATATGATGTAATGTCTCTGGAGGATATAATAGTACTGGAGTGATATAAGAGGAGCGGCTGATATCAGTCACATATGATGTAATGTCTCTGGAGGATATAATAGTACTGGAGTGTTATAAGGGGAGAGGCTGATATCAGTCACATATGATGTAATGTCTCTGGAGGATATAATAGTACTGGAGTGATATAAGAGGAGCGGCTGATATCAGTCACATATATGATGTAATGTCTCTGGAGGATATAATAGTACTGGAGTGATATAAGAGGAGCGGCTGATATGAGTCACATATGATGTAATGTCTCTGGAGGATATAATAGCACTGGAGTGATATAAGAGGAGCGGCTGATATCAGTCACACATATGATGTAATGTCTCTGGAGGATATAATAGTACTGGAGTGATATAAGAGGAGCGGCTGATATCAGTCACATATGATGTAATGTCTCTGGAGGATATAATAGTGCTGGAGTGATATAAGAGGAGCGGCTGATATCAGTCACACATATGATGTAATGTCTCTGGAGGATATAATAGTACTGGAGTGTTATAAGAGGAGCGGCTGATATCAGTCACACATATGATGTAATGTCTCTGGAGGATATAATAGTACTGGAGTGATATAAGAGGAGCGGCTGATATCAGTCACACATATGATGTAATGTCTCTGGAGGATATAATAGTACTGGAGTGATATAAGAGGAGCGGCTGATATCAGTCACATATATGATGTAATGTCTCTGGAGGATATAATAGTACTGGAGTGATATAAGAGGAGCGGCTGATATCAGTCACACATATGATGTAATATCTCTGGAGGATATAATAGTACTGGAGTGATATAAGAGGAGCGGCTGATATCAGTCACACATATGATGTAATGTCTCTGGAGGATATAATAGTACTGGAGTGATATAAGAGGAGCGGCTGATATCAGTCACACATATGATGTAATGTCTCTGGGGGATATAATAGTACTGGAGTGATATAAGAGGAGCGGCTGATATCAGTCACACATATGATGTAATGTCTCTGGAGGATATAATAGTACTTGAGTGATATAAGAGGAGCGGCTGATATCAGTCACATATATGATGTAATGTCTCTGGAGGATATAATAGTACTGGAGTGATATAAGAGGAGCGGCTGATATCAGTCACACATATGATGTAATATCTATGGAGGATATAATAGTACTGGAGTGATATAAGAGGAGCGGCTGATATCAGTCACACATATGATGTAATGTCTCTGGAGGATATAATAGTACTGGAGTGATATAAGAGGAGCGGCTGATATCAGTCACATATATGATGTAATGTCTCTGGAGGATATAATAGTACTGGAGTGATATAAGAGGAGAGGCTGATATCAGTCACACATATGATGTAATGTCTCTGGAGGATATAATAGTGCTGGAGTGATATAAGAGGAGCGGCTGATATCAGTCACATATGATGTAATGTCTCTGCAGGATATAATAGTACTGGAGTGATATAAGAGGAGCGGCTGATATCAGTCACACATATGATGTAATGTCTCTGGAGGATATAATAGTACTGGAGTGATATAAGAGGAGCGGCTGATATCAGTCACATATATGATGTAATGTCTCTGGAGGATATAATAGTACTGGAGTGATATAAGAGGAGAGGCTGATATCAGTCACACATATGATGTAATGTCTCTGGAGGATATAATAGTGCTGGAGTGATATAAGAGGAGCGGCTGATATCAGTCACATATGATGTAATGTCTCTGCAGGATATAATAGTACTGGAGTGATATAAGAGGAGCGGCTGATATCAGTCACACATATGATGTAATGTCTCTGGAGGATATAATAGTACTGGAGTGATATAAGAGGAGCGGCTGATATCAGTCACACATATGATATAATGTCTCTGGAGGATATAATAGTACTGGAGTGATATAAGAGGAGCGGCTGATATCAGTCACACATATGATGTAATGTCTCTGGAGGATATAATAGTACTGGAGTGATGTAAGAGGAGCGGCTGATATCAGTCACACATATGATGTAATGTCTCTGGAGGATATAATAGTGCTGGAGTGATATAAGAGGAGCGGCTGATATCAGTCACACATATGATGTAATGTCTCTGGAGGATATAATAGTGCTGGAGTGTTATAAGAGGAGCGGCTGATATCAGACACACATATGATGTAATGTCTGGAGGATATAATAGTACTGGAGTGATATAAGAGGAGCGGCTGATATCAGTCACACATATGATGTAAGTCTCTGGAGGATATAATAGTGCTGGAGTGATATAAGAGGAGCGGCTGATATCAGTCACATATATGATGTAATGTCTCTGGAGGATATAATAGTACTGGAGTGATATAAGAGGAGAGGCTGATATCAGTCACACATATGATGTAATGTCTCTGGAGGATATAATAGTACTGGAGTGATATAAGAGGAGCGGGTGATATCAGTCACACATATGATGTAATGTCTCTGGAGGATATAATAGTACTGGATTGATATAAGAGGAGCGGCTGATATCAGTCACACATATGATGTAATGTCTCTGGAGGATATAATAGTACTGGAGTGTTATAAGAGGAGCGGCTGATATCAGTCACACATATGATGTAATATCTCTGGAGGATATAATAGTGCTGGAGTGATATAAGAGGAGCGGCTGATATCAGTCACATATGAGGTCATGTCTCTGGAGGATATAATAGTACTGGAGTGATATAAGAGGAGCGGCTGATATCAGTCACATATATGATGTAATGTATCTGGAGGATATAATAGTACTGGAGTGATATAAGAGGAGCGGCTGATATCAGTCACATATGATGTAATGTCTCTGGAGGATATAATAGTACTGGAGTGTTATAAGAGGAGCGGCTGATATCAGTCACATATGATGTAATGTCTCTGGAGGATATAATAGTACTGGAGTGATATAAGAGGAGCGGCTGATATCAGTCACACATATGATGTAATGTCTCTGGTGGATATAATAGTACTGGAGTGATATAAGAGGAGCGGCTGATATCAGTCACATATGATGTAATGTCTCTGGAGGATATAATAGTACTGGAGTGATATAAGAGGAGCGGCTGATATCAGTCACATATATGATGTAATGTCTCTGGAGGATATAATAGTACTGGAGTGATATAAGAGGAGCGGCTGATATCAGTCACACATATGATGTAATGTCTCTGGAGGATATAATAGTGCTGGAGTGATATAAGAGGAGCGGCTGATATCAGTCACATATGATGTAATGTCTCTGGAGGATATAATAGTACTGGAGTGATATAAGAGGAGCGGCTGATATCAGTCACACATATGATGTAATGTCTCTGGAGGATATAATAGTGCTGGAGTGTTATAAGAGGAGCGGCTGATATCAGTCACACATATGATGTAATGTCTGGAGGATATAATAGTACTGGAGTGTTATAAGAGGAGCGGCTGATATCAGTCACATATGATGTAATGTCTCTGGAGGATATAATAGTACTGGAGTGTTATAAGAGGAGCGGCTGATATCAGTCACACATATGATGTAATGTCTGGAGGATATAATAGTACTGGAGTGATATAAGAGGAGCGGCTGATATCAGTCACATATGATGTAATGTCTCTGGAGTATATAATAGTACTGGAGTGTTAAAAGAGGAGCGGCTGATATCAGTCACACATATGATGTAATGTCTCTGGAGGATATAATAGTACTGGAGTGTTATAAGAGGAGAGGCTGATATCAGTCACATATGATGTAATGTCTCTGGAGGATATAATAGTACTGGAGTGATATAAGAGGAGCGGCTGATATCAGTCATATATATGATGTAATGTCTCTGGAGGATATAATAGTACTGGAGTGATATAAGAGGAGCGGCTGATATCAGTCACACATATGATGTAATGTCTCTGGAGGATATAATAGTACTGGAGTGTTATAAGAGGAGCGGCTGATATCAGTCACACATATGATGTAATGTCTCTGGAGGATATAATAGTGCTGGAGTGTTATAAGAGGAGCGGCTGATATCAGTCACATATGATGTAATGTCTCTGGAGGATATAATAGTGCTGGAGTGTTATAAGAGGAGCGGCTGATATCAGTCACATATGATGTAATGTCTCTGGAGGATATAATAGTACTGGAGTGTTATAAGAGGAGCGGCTGATATCAGTCACATATGATGTAATGTCTCTGGAGGATATAATAGTACTGGAGTGATATAAGAGGAGCGGCTGATATCAGTCACATATGATGTAATGTCTCTGGAGGATATAATAGTGCTGGAGTGATATAAGAGGAGCGGCTGATATCAGTCACATATATGATGTAATGTCTGGAGGATATAATAGTACTGGAGTGTTATAAGAGGAGCGGCTGATATCAGTCACATATGATGTAATGTCTCTGGAGGATATAATAGTGCTGGAGTGATATAAGAGGAGCGGCTGATATCAGTCACATATATGATGTAATGTCTGGAGGATATAATAGTGCTGGAGTGTTAGAAGAGGAGCGGCTGATATCAGTCACACATATGATGTAATGTCTCTGGAGGATATAATAGTGCTGGAGTGTTATAAGAGGAGCGGCTGATATCAGTCACACATATGATGTAATGTCTCTGGAGGATATAATAGTACAGGAGTGATATAAGAGGAGCGGCTGATATCAGTCACATATGATGTAATGTCTCTGGAGGATATAATAGTACTGGAGTGATATAAGAGGAGCGGCTGATATCAGTCACACATATGATGTAATGTCTCTGGAGGATATAATAGTGCTGGAGTGATATAAGAGGAGCGGCTGATATCAGTCACACATATGATGTAATGTCTCTGGAGGATATAATAGTACTGGAGTGATATAAGAGGAGCGGCTGATATCAGTCACACATATGATGTAATGTCTCTGGAGGATATAATAGTACTGGGGTGATATAAGAGGAGCGGCTGATATCAGTCACATATGATGTAATGTCTGGAGGATATAATAGTGCTGGAGTGATATAAGAGGAGCAGCTGATATCAGTCACACATATGATGTAATGTCTCTGGAGGATATAATAGTACTGGAGTGATATAAGAGGAGCGGCTGATATCAGTCACACATATGATGTAATGTCTCTGGAGGATATAATAGTACTGGGGTGATATAAGAGGAGCGGCTGATATCAGTCACATATGATGTAATGTCTCTGGAGGATATAATAGTACTGGAGTGATATAAGAGGAGCGGCTGATATCAGTCACACATATGATGTAATGTCTCTGGAGGATATAATAGTACTGGAGTGATATAAGAGGAGCGGCTGATATCAGTCACACATATGATGTAATGTCACTGGAGGATATAATAGTGCTGGAGTGTTATAAGAGGAGCTGCTGATATCAGTCACATATGATGTAATGTCTCTGGAGGATATAATAGTACTGGAGTGTTATAAGAGGAGCGGCTGATATAAGTCACACATGTGATGTAATGTCTCTGGAGGATATAATAGTACTGGAGTGATATAAGAGGAGCGGCTGATATCAGTCACACATATGATGTAATGTCTCTGGAGGATATAATAGTACTGGAGTGTTATAAGAGGAGCGGCTGATATCAGTCACATATGATGTCATGTCTCTGGGGATATAATAGTGCTGGAGTGATATAAGAGGAGCGGCTGATATCAGTCACACATATGATGTAATGTCTCTGGAGGATATAATAGTGCTGGAGTGTTATAAGAGGAGCGGCTGATATCAGTCACACATATGATGTAATGTCTCTGGAGGATATAATAGTACTGGAGTGTTATAAGAGGAGCGGCTGATATCAGTCACAAATATGATGTAATGTCTCTGGAGGATATAATAGTGCTGGAGTGTTATAAGAGGAGCGGCTGATATCAGTCACACATATGATGTAATGTCTCTGGAGGATATAATAGTGCTGGAGTGTTATAAAAGGAGCGGCTGATATCAGTCACATATGATGTAATGTCTCTGGAGGATATAATAGTACTGGAGTGATATAAGAGGAGCGGCTGTTATCAGTCACACATATGATGTAATGTCTCTGGAGGATATAATAGTACTGGAGTGATATAAGAGGAGCGGCTGATATCAGTCACATATGATGTAATGTCTCTGGAGGATATAATAGTACTGGAGTGTTATAAGAGGAGCGGCTGATATCAGTCACACATATGATGTAATGTCTCCGGAGGATATAATAGTACTGGAGTGTTATAAGAGGAGCGGCTGATATCAGTCACATATGATGTAATGTCTCTGGAGGATATAATAGTACTGGAGTGTTAAAAGAGGAGCGGCTGATATCAGTCACACATATGATGTAATGTCTCTGGAGGATATAATAGTACTGGAGTGTTATAAGAGGAGCGGCTGATATCAGTCACATATGATGTAATGTCTCTGGAGGATATAATAGTACTGGAGTAATATAAGAGGAGCGGCTGATATCAGTCACACATATGATGTAATGTCTCTGGTGGATATAATAGTACTGGAGTGTTAAAAGAGGAGCGGCTGATATCAGTCACATATATGATGTAATGTCTGGTGGATATAATAGTGCTGGAGTGATATAAGAGGAGCGGCTGATATCAGTCACATATGATGTAATGTCTCTGGAGGATATAATAGTACTGGAGTGTTAAAAGAGGAGCGGCTGATATCAGTCACACATATGATGTAATGTCTCTGGAGGATATAATAGTACTGGAGTGTTATAAGAGGAGCGGCTGATATCAGTCAAATATGATGTAATGTCTCTGGAGGATATAATAGTACTGGAGTGTTAAAAGAGGAGCGGCTGATATCAGTCACACATATGATGTAATGTCTCTGGAGGATATAATAGTACTGGAGTGTTATAAGAGGAGAGGCTGATATCAGTCACATATGATGTAATGTCTCTGGAGGATATAATAGTACTGGAGTGATATAAGAGGAGCGGCTGATATCAGTCATATATATGATGTAATGTCTCTGGAGGATATAATAGTACTGGAGTGATATAAGAGGAGAGGCTGATATCAGTCACATATGATGTAATGTCTGGAGGATATAATAGTGCTGGAGTGTTATAAGAGGAGCGGCTGATATCAGTCACATATATGATGTAATGTCTGTGGAGGATATAATAGTACTGGAGTGATATAAGAGGAGCGGCTGATATCAGTCACTTATGATGTAATGTCTCTGGAGGATATAATAGTACTGGAGTGATATAAGAGGAGAGGCTGATATCAGTCACATATGATGTAATGTCTGGAGGATATAATAGTGCTGGAGTGTTATAAGAGGAGCGGCTGATATCAGTCACATATATGATGTAATGTCTGTGGAGGATATAATAGTACTGGAGTGTTATAAGAGGAGCGGCTGATATCAGTCACATATGATGTAATGTCTCTGGAGGATATAATAGTGCTGGAGCGTTATAAGAGGGGCGGCTGATATCAGTCACATATGATGTAATGTCTCTGGAGGATATAATAGTGCTGGAGCGTTATAAGAGGAGCGGCTGATATCAGTCACATATATGATGTAATGTCTGGAGGATATAATAGTGCTGGAGTGTTATAAGAGGAACGGCTGATATCAGTCACACATATGATGTAATATCTCTGGAGGATATAATAGTACTGGAGTGATATAAGAGGAGCGGCTGATATCAGTCACATATGATGTAATGTCTCTGGAGGATATAATAGTGCTGGAGTGATATAAGAGGAGAGGCTGATATCAGTCACACATATGATGTAATGTCTCTGGAGGATATAAAAGTACTGGAGTGATATAAGAGGAGCGGCTGATATCAGTCACACATATGATGTAATGTCTTTGGAGGATATAATAGTACTGGAGTGTTATAAGAGGAGCGGCTGATATCAGTCACATATATGATGTAATGTCTCTGGAGGATATAATAGTACTGGAGTGTTATATGAGGAGCGGCTGATATCAGTCACATATATGATGTAATGTCTCTGGAGGATATAATAGTGCTGGAGTGTTATAAAAGGAGCGGCTGATATCAGTCACATATGATGTAATGTCTCTGGAGGATATAATAGTGCTGGAGTGATATAAGAGGAGCGGCTGATATCAGTCACACATATGATGTAATGGCTCTGGAGGATATAATAGTGCTGGAGTGATATAAGAGGAGCGGCTGATATCAGTCACACATGTGATGTAATGTCTCTGGAGGATATAATAGTACTGGAGTGATATAAGAGGAGCGGCTGATATCAGTCACACATATGATGTAATGTCTCTGGAGGATATAATAGTACTGGAGTGTTATAAGAGGAGCGGCTGATATCAGTCACATATGATGTAATGTCTCTGGGGATATAATAGTGCTGGAGTGATATAAGAGGAGCGGCTGATATCAGTCACACATATGATGTAATGTCTCTGGAGGATATAATAGTGCTGGAGTGTTATAAGAGGAGCGGCTGATATCAGTCACACATATGATGTAATGTCTCTGGAGGATATAATAGTACTGGAGTGTTATAAGAGGAGCGGCTGATATAAGTCACAAATATGATGTAATGTCTCTGGAGGATATAATAGTGCTGGACTGTTATAAGAGGAGCGGCTGATATCAGTCACACATATGATGTAATGTCTCTGGAGGATATAATAGTGCTGGAGTGTTATAAAAGGAGCGGCTGATATCAGTCACATATGATGTAATGTCTCTGGAGGATATAATAGTACTGGAGTAATATAAGAGGAGCGGCTGATATCAGTCACACATATGATGTAATGTCTCTGGTGGATATAATAGTACTGGAGTGTTAAAAGAGGAGCGGCTGATATCAGTCACATATGATGTAATGTCTCTGGAGGATATAATAGTGCTGGAGTGATATAAGAGGAGCGGCTGATATCAGTCACACATATGATGTAATGTCTGGAGGATATAATAGTACTGGAGTGTTATAAGAGGAGCGGCTGATATCAGTCACACATATGATGTAATGTCTCTGGAGGATATAATAGTACTGGAGTGTTATAAGAGGAGCGGCTGATATCAGTCACATATGATGTAATGTCTCTGGAGGATATAATAGTACTGGAGTGTTAAAAGAGGAGCGGCTGATATCAGTCACACATATGATGTAATGTCTCTGGAGGATATAATAGTACTGGAGTGTTATAAGAGGAGAGGCTGATATCAGTCACATATGATGTAATGTCTCTGGAGGATATAATAGTACTGGAGTGATATAAGAGGAGCGGCTGATATCAGTCATATATATGATGTAATGTCTCTGGAGGATATAATAGTACTGGAGTGATATAAGAGGAGCGGCTGATATCGGTCACACATATGATGTAATGTCTCTGGAGGATATAATAGTGCTGGAGTGATATAAGAGGAGCGGCTGATATCAGTCACATATATGATGTAATGTCTCTGGAGGATATAATAGTACTGGAGTGTTATAAGAGGAGCGGCTGATATCAGTCACACATATGATGTAATGTCTCTGGAGGATATAATAGTGCTGGAGTGATATAAGAGGAGCGGCTGATATCAGTCACATATATGATGTAATGTCTCTGGAGGATATAATAGTACTGGAGTGATATAAGAGGAGCGGCTGATATCAGTCACACATATGATGTAATGTCTCTGGAGGATATAATAGTACTGGAGTGATATAAGAGGAGCGGCTGATATCAGTCACACATATGATGTAATGTCTCTGGAGGATATAATAGTACTGGAGTGATATAAGAGGAGCGGCTGATATCAGTCACACATATGATGTAATGTCTCTGGAGGATATAATAGTACTGGAGTGATATAAGAGGAGCGGCTGATATCAGTCACATATGATGTAATGTCTCTGGAGGATATAATAGTGCTGGAGTGATATAAGAGGAGCGGCTGATATCAGTCACACATATGATGTAATGTCTCTGGAGGATATAATAGTGCTGGAGTGATATAAGAGGAGCGGCTGATATCAGTCACATATGATGTAATGTCTCTGGAGGATATAATAGTACTGGAGTGATATAAGAGGAGCGGCTGATATCTGTCACATATGATGTAATGTCTGGGGGATATAATAGTACTGGAGTGATATAAGAGGATCGGCTGATATCAGTCACACATATGATGTAATGTCTCTGGAGGATATAATAGTACTGGAGTGATATAAGAGGAGCGGCTGATATCAGTCACACATATGATGTAATGTCTCTGGAGGATATAGTAGTACTGGAGTGATATAAGAGGAGCGGCTGATATCAGTCACATATGATGTAATGTCTCTGGAGGATATAATAGTACTGGAGTGATATAAGAGGAGCGGCTGATATCAGTCACATGATGTAATGTCTCTGGTGGATATAATAGTACTGGAGTGATATAAGAGGAGCGGCTGATATCAGTCACATATGATGTAATGTCTCTGGAGGATATAATAGTACTGGAGTGATATAAGAGGAGCGGCTGATATCAGTCACACATATGATGTAATGTCTCTGGAGGATATAATAGTACTGGAGTGATATAAGAGGAGCGGCTGATATCAGTCACACATATGATGTAATGTCTGGAGGATATAATAGTACTGGAGTGATATAAGAGGAGCGGCTGATATCAGTCACATATATGATGTAATGTCTCTGGAGGATATAATAGTACTGGAGTGTTATAAGAGGAGCGGCTGATATCAGTCACACATATGATGTAATGTCTCTGGAGGATATAATAGTGCTGGAGTGATATAAGAGGAGCGGCTGATATCAGTCACACATATGATGTAATGTCTCTGGAGGATATAATAGTACTGGAGTGATATAAGAGGAGCGGCTGATATCAGTCACACAGCTTCTGTATGGATCTTATTATTAGACCCCCTGTATGCCCCCCCTCTTATCTGTGTGATTAGTATTTGGCATTGCGTCAGCAATAAGGGGCATGAGTATTTGAGTTGCTGCACCAGAGATCGAGGACTCAGCATCTGATATCATGTCCTGTATCACAAGTACAAAGAGAGAAAAGTCTTTGAAGGTCCCGGTGTCCAATCCCAGAGCATCAGTCCCCAGTATCTGCCAGATCCTATTGTCCAGCAGAGTGATAAGAGAACTGATGAGGTGCAGGAATCTCCCCCTGAAGATGTCCCGGGGTCTATTTCACAAGACTCGTTCTGCACCATTCTGAATAAGCAAAAAGATCTGACCACAAGAATGTCCCAGTATAAAGGCATCTGTAGCGTGGAGGATGCTCTATAGTCACGTGAAGGGACGGTCCAGAATATATACAGTACTTATCAGAATCCCACATGTGAATTTATGTCTACTCCTCATCATGACAAATAGAAAAAATAGTGAGTACAGCTCTGGAGTATAATACAGGATTAACAATGTATGTCAGGGTTGTTACAGCTCTTGTGGGGGAATAATCTGGAAATGAGCAGTGTGGGGAGAGGGCTGTTTAGGGGGCCCGGCAGCGTTCAGTGTTGCGTTTCGTGGACATAGACACTGAGATTGGGGTCACTGTTTGCCCATACTCCTATGTCATACTGAGCTGTTCACGTCCAGATCCAGGGGCGGACATACCGCATGTGCAGCCGGTGCAGCTGCACAAGGGCCCCGCGTGGGAAGGGGGCCCGTTCCTCTGCTGGCCGACTCAGTTCTCAGCTGCGCGATGCTGAGGACTGAGACAGAGGCCCGTGGACCACTGGCGTAGCTATAGGGGTCGCAGCGGTCGCAATTGCGACCGGGCCCCGAAGCCAGGGGGGCCCACGGCCCCCCGCACCACATCAATAAAAAGTTACTATAGTAACTCGGGCCGCGGGCCCCTGTTACTATAGTAACATACTTTACTTACCTTCCTGGTTCCGGATCGCAGCGGAGGTCCTGACGTCAGGCGCTGTGCGCAGCACATGACGTCACAGCGCTATGCGCCGCGCACAGCATCGAGACGACAGAACTCCCGCCGCGGCCGAAGAGGAAGGTAAGATAGCCCTGACTGGCGGGGTCCGACTCCTGGGACCCGCCAATCAGCTGTTTTGAAGGGGCCGCAGCACTCGTACGAGAGCTGCTCCCCTTCATTCCTGTCACTTCATTCCGGTCACACTGTGAATCGGTTTCGGCGATTCACAGTGTGGGCGAGTAGTGAAATGAAGGGGAAGCAGCTCTCGTACGAGTGCTGCGGCCCCTTCAAAACAGCTGATTTGCGGGTCCCGGGCGACACATCAGCTATTGATGGCCTATCCTGAGGATAGGCCATCAATGTTTAGGGACTGCACAACCCCTAAGCCTACGATGTAGCAGGCTTAGGGGGCCCATGAGACAGGATCACAGATTGTGTGATGCTGTCTGCTGGGCCCTGTATCTAAGCCAATCACATGGTAGGCTTAGATACATGGCCCATGCGTGATCCTGTCTGCTGGGCCCTGTATCTAAGCCTACCACACTGTAGGTTTAGATACAGGGCCCCAGCACACAGTAATCTTATACTGTATAAGATTACTGTCTGCTGGACCCTGTATCTAAGCCTACCTTGTGGTAGGCTTAGATACAGGGTCCCACAGACAGTATCACACATGGGCCCTGTATCTAAGCCTTAGGGTATGTGCACAGACACTAATTACGTCCGTAAGTGACGGATGTATTTCGGCCGCAAGTACCGGACCGAACACACTGCAGGGAGCCGGGCTCCTAGCGTCGTACTTATGTACGACGCTAGGAGTCCCTGCCTCGCTGTGGGACAACTGTCCTGTACTGTAATCATGTTTTCAGTACCGGACAGTTGTCCGGCAGCGAGGCAGGGACTCCTAGCGTCGTACATAACTATGATGCTAGGAGCCCGGCTCCCTGCAGTGTGTTCGGTCCGGTACTTGCGGCCGAAATACGTCCGTCAATTCCGGACGTAATTAGTGTGTGTGCACATACCCTAACACATGTGTTACTAATCATTTTTTGTGTGTTTTCTTACAGGTTCGGTCGTTGGACTACGGCAGATTCCAGGACTACTTCGATGACAGCTTTTTTTTTTATTAATAAAATGGTTAATGAGGGTTGTGTTTTTTTTTTTTATTTCAATAAAATATTTTTTCTATGTCTTTGTGGTTTTTTTTAAACTATATTACTACCGCCTTAGTAATGGCCGCCGGCTGATTGACAGCATCCATTGCTAAGGCAGGGCTTAGTGTTAGCCGGTGCAGAGGCTAACACTAACCCCCTTTATTACCCCGGTACCCACCGCCACCAGGGGTGCTGGGAAGAGCCGGGTACGATCCAGTACCTGACCATCTGTAGTGATGGTCGGCCACTGGGGTGGCCGCAGGCTGGTATTATCAGGAGGGGAAAGGCCAGATACAGTGGCCCTTCCTACCCTGGTGATGCTAGGCTGCTGCTGCTTTATTGTATCTGGCTGGTTATGAAAATGGGGGGGACGCCACGTCATTTAAAAAATAATTGGAAAGAACGATGTCGGGTCCCCCCCAATTTTCATAACCAGCCAGATACAACACAGCAGCAGCAGGCAGCATTACAAGGGTGGGAAGGGCCACTGTTTTTGGCCTTCCCCAGCCTAATACTACCAGCCTGCGGCCACCCCGGTGCCTGCCCGTCACTACAGCTGGTCGGGTACTGGTTTGTACCCGGCTCTTCCCAGTACCCCTGGTGGCGGTAGGTACCGGGGTAATAATGGGGGTTAGTGTAGACTCTGCACCGGCTAACATTAAGCCTCGCCTTAGTAATGGAGGTTGTCAATCAGCCAGCGGCCATTACTAAGGCGGTGATAATAAAGTTTAAAAAGATACAAGCACATAGAAATTTTTTTTATTGAAATAAAAACACAACCCTCATTAACCATTTTATTGAGAATAAAAAAAACGCCGTCATTGAAGTCCTCGTATCCGAAGTCCAACAACCGAACCTGTAAAAAAAACACAAACACACAAAAATAATCAGTAACACATAAAGAAGCAAAATTATTATTCTTACCTTTCCTGGGTCCAGCGCTGGAGCCGCAATGTCAGCGAGCTGGGCCCTGTATCTAATCCTATCATGTGTGATACAGTCTGCTGAGCTGTGTATCTAATCCAATCATGTATGATACTGTGCTGGGCCCTATATCTAATCCGATCATGTGTGATACTGTCTGCTGAGCCACTGTATCTAATCCTATCATGTGTGATACTGTCTGCTGAGCCACTGTATCTAATCCTATAATGTGTGGTACTGTCTGCTGAGCCACTGTATCTAATCCTATCATGTGTGATACTGTCTGCTGAGCCACTGTATCTAATCCTATCATGTGTGGTACTGTCTGCTGAGCCACTGTATCTAATCCTATCATGTGTGGTACTGTCTGCTGAGCCACTGTATCTAATCCTATCATGTGTGATACTGTCTGCTGGGCCACTGTATCTAATCCTATCATGTGTGATACTGTCTGCTGAGCTGTGTATCTAATCCTATCATGTGTGATACTGCCTTCTGAGCCACTGTATCTAATCCTATCATGTGTGATACTGTCTGCTCAGCCACTGTATCTAATCCTATCCATAGTTTATAGGGTCGTAGTGCTATAGATATGCTATGCTGTCTCCTATACACACACTTTTTTTTGGGGCGGACACATATGTATTGGGGCTATTTCCCGGACATTTTAAGCCCTGAGGGTATGTTCACACGGCAGCGTCTGTTACGGCTGAAATTACTGTGCTGTTTTCAGGAGAAAACAGCACCGTAATTTCAGCCGTAATGGCATGTGCAGGCGTCTTTTGCTGCGTCCATTACGGAAGTAATTGAAGCTGGTTTTCCATGGAGTCCATGGAAAACGGCTCCATTTACATCTGAAGAAGTGACAGGCAGTTTTTTACGCGCCGCCTTTCGACAGCGGCGCGTAAAAAAAAATGACCATCGGCACAGAACATCGTAAGACCCATTCAAATGAATGGGCAGATGTTTTCCGACGCTTTTGAGCCGCATTTTCGGATGTAATTCAATGCTAAAACGCCCAAATTACGTCCGTAAATAGTGTGTGTGTGTGAACCCAGCCTTAGTGACGCCCCGGCTGCTAGTGCTGCATTGTTGGGTCACTTAGGAGACCCAGCGATGCAGCTGAAAGCGGACCGTCGGCCATGAGAAGTTTGCGGGGTGGGGGGGGGGGGGCCCCTGGCACATTATCTGCACAGGGGCCTTTTGCAGTCTGTGTCCGCCACTGTCCAGATCTTATAAATTCCCTACGACAATGAATATGCTGGTGATGTAAGACGGTGACTATGTAACAATGCCAGATACCAGGCTAATTTAATTGAATTTGTTGCAATTTTCCGGCCAATGCCACCGCCCTGCCCCTTGTATCTGCTGGATGAATGCCACCACGAGGGAACGACTAGAGCCCCTTATCTGCTCCTCTAGTATCAGCAGCAATTGCTTTTCACCTGATTCTGCCACCTACGTAGAACATGAGCAATTCCGTCCCTCTGCCAAAACTTAGCACCAGTGACCGAGCAAACACAAGCTGGCACGCAGCTCACACTATAGATATGCTATCTGGTGGGGAGATTAGTGCAATGAATGGAAACCTCACGATGACACAACTATAATAGGACTATAATGTGTCCAGTGCAATGGTGGGTGCAGGGCTGGAGCAACAACACATCTGCAATTTAAGAAAGGGGAGACGTCAAATATAAATGATACGTATTTTATGATAAAATAATTATTACATGAAAGAAAATATTATTTAAAAAAATATTAAATTAAGAGAGGAACAAAAAAATATAGAAAGGACAATGGGGTTTATTACAACAGCAAAGAAGAAAACCAGAGGTCCTTCTGCTGTGATGTCTCATGGCTGTCCCAGTATTGTGATGTCTTGTAGCTCTGATGTCATACCGTGATGTCTCATGGTTGTCCCAGGATTGTGATGTCATGTAGCTCTGATGTCATACCGTGATGTCTCATGGCTGTCCCAGAATTGTGATGTCATGTAGCTCTGATGTCATACTGTGTTGTCTCATGGCTGTCTAAGCATTGTGATGTCATGTAGCTCTGATGTTATACCGTGATGTCTCATGGCTGTCCCAGCATTGTGATGTCATGTAGCTCTGATTTCATAATGTGATGTCTCATGGCTGTCCCAGGATTGTGATGTCATGTAGCTCTGATGTCATACTGTGATGTCTCATGGCTGTCCCATATTTGTGATGTCATGTAGCTCTGATGTCATACTGTGATGTCTCATGGCTGTCCTAGCATTGTGATGTCATGTAGCTCTGATGTCATACTGTGATGTCTCATGGCTGTCCCAGGATTGTGATGTCATGTAGCTCTGATGTGATACCGTGATGTCTCATGGCTGTCCCAGCATTGTGATGTCATGTAGCTCTGATGTCATACTGTGATGTCTCATGGCTGTCCCAGATTTGTGATGTCATGTAGCTCTGATGTCATACTGTGATGTCTCATGGCTGTCCCAGGATTGTGATGACATGTAGCTCTGATGTCATACTGTGATGTATCATGGCTGTCCCAGAATTGTGATGTCATGTAGCTCTGATGTCATACTGTGATGTCTCATGGCTGTCCCATATTTGTGATGTCATGTAGCTCTGATGTCATACCGTGATGTCTCATGGTTGTCCCAGGATTGTGATGTCATGTAGCTCTGATGTCATACCGTGATGTCTCATGGCTGTCCCAGAATTCTGATGTCATGTAGCTCTGATGTCATACTGTGTTGTCTCATGGCTGTCTAAGCATTGTGATGTCATGTAGCTCTGATGTTATACCGTGATGTCTCATGGCTGTCCCAGCATTGTGATGTCATGTAGCTCTGATTTCATAATGTGATGTCTCATGGCTGTCCCAGGATTGTGATGTCATGTAGCTCTGATGTCATACTGTGATGTCTCATGGCTGTCCCAGAATTTTGATGTCATGTAGCTCTGATGTCATACTGTGATGTCTCATGGCTGTCCCATATTTGTGATGTCATGTAGCTCTGATGTCATACTGTGATGTCTCATGGCTGTCCTAGCATTGTGATGTCATGTAGCTCTGATGTCATACTGTGATGTCTCATGGCTGTCCCAGGATTGTGATGTCATGTAGCTCTGATGTGATACCGTGATGTCTCATGGCTGTCCCAGCATTGTGATGTCATGTAGCTCTGATGTCATACTGTGATGTCTCATGGCTGTCCCAGATTTGTGATGTCATGTAGCTCTGATGTCATACTGTGATGTTTCATGGCTGTCCCAGGATTGTGATGACATGTAGCTCTGATGTCATACTGTGATGTCTCATGGCTGTCCCAGAATTGTGATGTCATGTAGCTCTGATGTCATACTGTGATGTCTCATGGCTGTCCCATATTTGTGATGTCATGTAGCTCTGATGTCATACTGTGATGTCTCATGGCTGTCCTAGCATTGTGATGTCATGTAGCTCTGATGTCATACTGTGATGTCTCATGGCTGTCCCAGGATTGTGATGTCATGTAGCTCTGATGTCATACTGTGATGTCTCATGGCTGTCCCAGGATTGTGATGTCATGTAGCTCTGATGTCATACTGTGATGTCTCATGGCTGTCCCATATTTGTGATGTCATGTAGCTCTGATGTCATACTGTGATGTCTCATGGCTGTCCTAGCATTGTGATGTCATGTAGCTCTGATGTCATACTGTGATGTCTCATGGCTGTCCCAGGATTGTGATGTCATGTAGCTCTGATGTCATACTGTGATGTCTCATGGCTTTCCCAGGATTGTGATGTCATGTAGCTCTGATGTCATACTGTGATGTCTCATGGCTGTCCCAGCATTGTGATGTCATGTAGCTCTGATGACATACTGTGATGTCTCATGGCTGTCCCAGGATTGTGATGTCATGTAGCACTGATGTCATACTGTGATGTCTCATGGCTGTCCCAGCATTGTGATGTCACACATCTCTGATGGTTTCATTGTCGTGGATGTGATGGAATGTGAAAACCTACAGTATTCTTGGATCCTAATAGACAGAACCTTTGTGGAGCCTTTAGACTAAGGCTCTGTTCACATCTGCGTTGGGGTCCCGTTCTGACGTTCCGTAGTTGACTACGCTATGGCTTCTGGCAAAACGACGGATCCGGTCACAAAACAGACAAACGGAAACCACGGGCATCGGCTCCGTCTCCGTCAGTTTGTGTCGGCTCAGGGGCCCGTTCTGACGAAAAACCTCAGACGGAATGTCAGAACGGGATTCCAACGCAGATGTGAATAGAGTCAGCTTCCGTTTGTTTCCGTTTCTAAAAGTGTTTCCGTTAAAGTTTAACGGATCCGTTAAAAACGGAAGCCCAACGCTGATGTGAGCAGGCCCTTAGTATACGTTTACCTCCGTCAGAGCAAGAGGGGATCGAAATATTAAACGGAACGCAATGGTTTAGTTAGAATTACCATTGATTTCAATGGTAAGGGCCTGTTCACATCACCGTCCGCTTTCCGTTCCAGGGTTCCGTCAGAGTTTTCCGTCGGGTGAACCCCGCAACGGAAAGTGAAACTGAAACCACAGCTTCCATTGATATCAATGGTGACAGAAACGAAAGCTGTGGTTTCACTTTCACTTTCCATTGCGGGGTTCACCCAATGGAAACCTCCGACGGAACCCCGGAACGGAAAGCGAACGCTGATGGGAACAGGCCCTAATTCTTTTGTTTCAGTTGCTTTCATTTTGTCTCCGTTCACCAGGTTGCCGTTTTTTTTTTAAAGTGCAGTCTCACCTTCCCAGCTCATCCGTTTGTGCTGCAGATTTCTCCTGCCTCCTAATTGATTAACAGGAAGTTGCTGCCATGTGACACATAGAGCTGCAGCCCGGTCACGGTCACTGTTTCTAGAACCCTGATAGCTGCCATTATGCCAGGTCATCCCCTTCCTTCCCCTCTCACAGTTCAGAGAGAGATGAGAAATAGACAGAGAGAGAGAGAGAGAGAGAGAGAGAGAGAGAGAAAGAAAGAAAGAAAGAAAGAAAGAAAGAAAGAAAGAAAGAAAGAAAGAAAGAAAGAAAGAAAGGAAGATGTCATATAGTTGTGCAGTGTTGTCCTGTAGCTGTGATGTCATATAGTTGTGCAGTGTTGTCCTGTAGCTGTGATGTCATATAGTTGTGCAGTGTTGTCCTGTATCTATGATGTCATATACTTGTTCAGTGATGTCCTGTAGCTGTGATGTCATATAGTTGTGCAGTGATGTCCTATAGCTGTGATGTCATATAGTTGTGCAGTTATGTCCTATAGCTGTGATGTCATATAGTTGTTCAGTGATGTCCTATAGCTGTGATGTCGTATAGTTGTTCAGTGATGTCCTATAGCTGTGATGTCATACTGTATAGTTGTTCAGTGATGTCCTGTAGCTGTGACGTCATATAGTTGTGCAGTGATGTCCTATAGCTGTGATGTCATATAGTTGTTCAGTGTTGTCCTGTAGCTGTGATGTCATATAGTTGTGCAGTGTTGTCCTGTAGCTGTGATGTCATATAGTTGTGCAGTGATGTCCTGTAGCTGTGATGTCATATAGTTGTTCAGTGATGTCCTATAGCTGTGATGTCGTATAGTTGTTCAGTGATGTCCTATAGCTGTGATGTCATATTGTATAGTTGTTCAGTGATGTCCTATAGCTGTGATGTCATACTGTATAGTTGTTCAGTGATGTCCTATAGCTGTGATGTCATACTGTATAGTTGTTCAGTGATGTCCTGTAGCTGTGACGTCATATAGTTGTGCAGTGATGTCCTATAGCTGTGATGTCATATAGTTGTGCAGTGTTGTCCTGTAGCTGTGATGTCATATAGTTGTGCAGTGATGTCCTATAGCTGTGATGTCATATAGTTGTGCAGTGATGTCCTATAGCTGTGATGTCATATAGTTGTGCAGTGTTGTCCTGTAGCTGTGATGTCATATAGTTGTTCAGTGATGTCCTATAGCTGTGATGTCATATAGTTGTTCAGTGATGTCCTATAGCTGTGATATCGTATAGTTGTTCAGTGATGTCCTATAGCTGTGATGTCATACTGTATAGTTGTTCAGTGATGTCCTATAGCTGTGATGTCATATAGTTGTGCAGTGTTGTCCTGTAGCTGTGATGTCGTATAGTTGTTCAGTGATGTCCTATAGCTGTGATGTCATATAGCTGTGCAGTAATGTTCTATAACTGTGATGTCATACTGTATAGTTGTTCAGTGATATCCTATAGCTGTGGTTTGAGACCACTGATCTCCAATTGTTGCAGTACTACAACTCCCAGCATGCCCTGACAGCACGTAATAGCTGGAGATAAAATAGTTGAGTTGTCCTTACACAGGTGCTTCTCGAGGACACTTTTTCTGACAGAAAGACACATTGAAGGTTTTCAAAGGGAAACTTCTCATTGATGATGGATTCCTATCAGGAGGAAGAGGAGAGGCAGCGGTGATAGTTATCTGTGAAAGTCCTGACCGGTCTCTACCTCTGCACTTTTCACCTTCTCTTAGTCCTCCCTACATATGAAAAAATGAAGTGCAAGGGTGGGAGACAAGTAAAAACCCACCAGACCAGACATTAGGATAATGCGGCATCTAATAGACCGGACATTGGGATAATCCGGCATCTAATAGACCAGACATTGGGATAATCCGGCATCTAATAGACCAGACATTGGGATAATCCGTCATCCAATAGACCAGACATTGGGATAATCCGTCATCCAATAGACCAGACATTTGGATAATCCGGCATCTAATAGACCAGACATTTGGATAATCCGGCATCCAAAAGACCGGACATTGAGATAATCCGGCATCCAATTGACTGGACATTGGGATAATCCGGCATCCAATAGACTGGACATTGGGATAATCCGGCATCTAATAGACCGGACATTGGGATAATCCGGCATCTGATGGACCGGACATTGGGATAATCCGGCATCTAACAGACCGGACATTGGGATAATCCGGTATCCAATAGACCGGACATTGGGATAATCAGGCATCCAATAGACCAGACATTGGGATAATCCGGCATCCAATAGACCGGACATTGGGATAATCAGGCATCTAATAGACCAGACATGGGGATAATACGGCATCTAATAGACCGGACATTGGGATAATCCGGCATCTAATAGACTGGACATTGGGATAATCCGGCATCTAATAGACTGGACATTGGAATAATCCGGCATCCAATAGACTGGACATTGGGATAATCCGGCATCCAATAGACCGGACATTGGGATAATCCGCCATCTAATAGACTGGACATTGGAATAATCCGGCATCCAATAGACTGGACATTGGGATAATCCGGCATCCAATAGACCGGACATTGGGATAATCCGGCATCTAATAGACTGGACATTGGGATAATCCGGCATCCAATAGACAGGACATTGGGATAATCCGGCATCTAATAGACCAGACATTGGGATAATCCGGCATCCAATAGACCATACATTGGGATAATCCGGCATCCAATAGACCAGACATTGGGATAATCCGGCATCTAATAGACCAGACATTGGGATAATCCGGCATCTAATAGACCAGACATTGGGATAATCCGGCATCCAATAGACCGGACATTGGGATAATCCGCCACCTAATAGACTGGACATTGGGATAATCCGGCATCCAATAGACCAGACATTGGGATAATCCGGCATCCAATAGACTGGACATTGGGATAATCCGGCATCTAATAGACCAGACATTGGGATAATCCGGCATCTAATAGACCAGACATTGGGATAATCCGGCATCTAATAGACCAGACATTGGGATAATCCGGCATCTAATAGACCAGACATTGGGATAATCCGGCATCCAATAGACCAGACATTGGGATAATCCGTCATCCAATAGACCGGACATTGGGATAATCCGCCATCTAATAGACTGGACATTGGGATAATCCGGCATCCAATAGACCGGACATTGGGATAATCCGGCATCTAATAGACCAGACATGGGGATAATACGGCATCTAATAGACCGGACATTGGGATAATCCGGCATCTAATAGACTGGACATTGGGATAATCCGGCATCTAATAGACTGGACATTGGAATAATCCGGCATCTAATAGACTGGACATTGGGATAATCCGGCATCCAATAGACCGGACATTGGGATAATCCGCCATCTAATAGACTGGACATTGGGATAATCCGGCATCCAATAGACCGGACATTGGGATAATCCGCCATCTAATAGACTGGACATTGGGATAATCCGGCATCCAATAGACCGGACATTGGGATAATCCGGCATCTAATAGACCAGACATTGGGATAATCCGGCATCTAATAGACCAGACATTGGGATAATCCGGCATCCAATAGACCAGACATTTGGATAATCCGGCATCTAATAGACCAGACATTGGGATAATCCGGCATCTAATAGACCAGACATTGGGATAATCCGGCATCTAATAGACCGGACATTGGGATAATCCAGCATCTAATAGACCGGACATTGGGATAATGCGGCATCTAATAGACTGGACATTGGGATAATCCGGCATCCAATAGACAGGACATTGGGATAATCCGGCATCTAATAGACCAGACATTGGGATAATCCGGCATCTAATAGACTGGACATTGGAATAATCCGGCATCCAATAGACTGGACATTGGGATAATCCGGCATCCAATAGACCGGACATTGGGATAATCCGCCATCTAATAGACTGGACATTGGGATAATCCGGCATCCAATAGACCGGACATTGGGATAATCCGGCATCTAATAGACCAGACATTGGGATAATTCGGCATCTAATAGACCAGACATTGGGATAATCCGGCATCCAATAGACCAGACATTGGGATAATCCGGCATCTAATAGACCAGACATTGGGATAATCCGGCATCTAATAGACCAGACATTGGGATAATCCGGCATCTAATAGACCGGACATTGGGATAATCCAGCATCTAATAGACCGGACATTGGGATAATCCGGCATCTAATAGACTGGACATTGGGATAATCCGGCATCCAATAGACAGGACATTGGGATAATCCGGCATCTAATAGACCAGACATTGGGATAATCCGGCATCTAATAGACCAGACATTGGGATAATCCGGCATCCAATAGACCAGACATTGGGATAATCCGTCATCCAATAGACTGGACATTGGGATAATCCGGCATCCAATAGACAGGACATTGGGATAATCCGGCATCTAATAGACCAGACATTGGGATAATCCGGCATCCAATAGACCATACATTGGGATAATCCGGCATCCAATAGACCAGACATTGGGATAATCCGGCATCTAATAGACCAGACATTGGGATAATCCGGCATCTAATAGACCAGACATTGGGATAATCCGGCATCCAATAGACCGGACATTGGGATAATCCGCCACCTAATAGACTGGACATTGGGATAATCCGGCATCCAATAGACTGGACATTGGGATAATCCGGCATCTAATAGACCAGACATTGGGATAATCCGGCATCTAATAGACCAGACATTGGGATAATCCGGCATCCAATAGACCAGACATTGGGATAATCCGGCATCTAATAGACCAGACATGGGGATAATCCGGCATCTAATAAACCAGACATTGGGATAATCCAGCATCTAATAGACTGGACATTGGGATAATCCGGCATCTAATAGACTGGACATTGGGATAATCCGGCATCCAATAGATTGGACATTGGGATAATCCGGCATCCAATAGACCGGACATTGGGATAATCCGCCATCTAATAGACTGGACATTGGGATAATCCGGCATCCAATAGACCGGACATTGGGATAATCCGGCATCTAATAGACCAGACATTGGGATAATCTGGCATCTAATAGACCAGACATTGGGATAATCCGGCATCCAATAGACCAGACATTGGGATAATCCGGCATCTAATAGACTGGACATTGGGATAATCCGGCATCTAATAGACTGGACATTGGAATAATCCGGCATCCAATAGACTGGACATTGGGATAATCCGGCATCCAATAGACCGGACATTGGGATAATCCGCCATCTAATAGACTGGACATTGGGATAATCCGGCATCCAATAGACCGGACATTGGGATAATCCGGCATCTAATAGACCAGACATTGGGATAATCCGGCATCTAATAGACCAGACATTGGGATAATCCGGCATCCAATAGACCAGACATTTGGATAATCCGGCATCTAATAGACCAGACATTGGGATAATCCGGCATCTAATAGACCAGACATTGGGATAATCCGGCATCTAATAGACCGGACATTGGGATAATCCAGCATCTAATAGACCGGACATTGGGATAATGCGGCATCTAATAGACTGGACATTGGGATAATCCGGCATCCAATAGACAGGACATTGGGATAATCCGGCATCTAATAGACCAGACATTGGGATAATCCGGCATCTAATAGACTGGACATTGGAATAATCCCGCATCCAATAGACTGGACATTGGGATAATCCGGCATCCAATAGACCGGACATTGGGATAATCCGCCATCTAATAGACTGGACATTGGGATAATCCGGCATCCAATAGACCGGACATTGGGATAATCCGGCATCTAATAGACCAGACATTGGGATAATTCGGCATCTAATAGACCAGACATTGGGATAATCCGGCATCCAATAGACCAGACATTGGGATAATCCGGCATCTAATAGACCAGACATTGGGATAATCCGGCATCTAATAGACCAGACATTGGGATAATCCGGCATCTAATAGACCGGACATTGGGATAATCCAGCATCTAATAGACCGGACATTGGGATAATCCGGCATCTAATAGACTGGACATTGGGATAATCCGGCATCCAATAGACAGGACATTGGGATAATCCGGCATCTAATAGACCAGACATTGGGATAATCCGGCATCTAATAGACCAGACATTGGGATAATCCGGCATCCAATAGACCAGACATTGGGATAATCCGTCATCCAATAGACTGGACATTGGGATAATCCGGCATCCAATAGACAGGACATTGGGATAATCCGGCATCTAATAGACCAGACATTGGGATAATCCGGCATCCAATAGACCATACATTGGGATAATCCGGCATCCAATAGACCAGACATTGGGATAATCCGGCATCTAATAGACCAGACATTGGGATAATCCGGCATCTAATAGACCAGACATTGGGATAATCCGGCATCCAATAGACCGGACATTGGGATAATCCGCCACCTAATAGACTGGACATTGGGATAATCCGGCATCCAATAGACTGGACATTGGGATAATCCGGCATCTAATAGACCAGACATTGGGATAATCCGGCATCTAATAGACCAGACATTGGGATAATCCGGCATCCAATAGACCAGACATTGGGATAATCCGGCATCTAATAGACCAGACATGGGGATAATCCGGCATCTAATAGACCAGACATTGGGATAATCCAGCATCTAATAGACTGGACATTGGGATAATCCGGCATCTAATAGACTGGACATTGGGATAATCCGGCATCCAATAGATTGGACATTGGGATAATCCGGCATCCAATAGACCGGACATTGGGATAATCCGCCATCTAATAGACTGGACATTGGGATAATCCGGCATCCAATAGACCGGACATTGGGATAATCCGGCATCTAATAGACCAGACATTGGGATAATCCGGCATCTAATAGACCAGACATTGGGATAATCCGGCATCCAATAGACCAGACATTGGGATAATCCGGCATCTAATAGACCAGACATTGGGATAATCCGGCATCTAATAGACCAGACATTGGGATAATCCGGCATCTAATAGACCGGACATTGGGATAATCCAGCATCTAATAGACCGGACATTGGGATAATCCGGCATCTAATAGACTGGACATTGGGATAATCCGGCATCCAATAGACAGGACATTGGGATAATCTGGCATCTAATAGACCAGACATTGGGATAATCCGGCATCTAATAGACCAGACATTGGGATAATCCGGCATCCAATAGACCGGACATTGGGATAATCCGTCATCCAATAGACTGGACATTGGGATAATCCGGCATCCAATAGACAGGACATTGGGATAATCCGGCATCTAATAGACCAGACATTGGGATAATCCGGCATCCAATAGACCATACATTGGGATAATCCGGCATCCAATAGACCAGACATTGGGATAATCCGGCATCTAATAGACCAGACATTGGGATAATCCGGCATCTAATAGACCAGACATTGGGATAATCCGGCATCCAATAGACCGGACATTGGGATAATCCGCCACCTAATAGACTGGACATTGGGATAATCCGGCATCCAATAGACTGGACATTGGGATAATCCGGCATCTAATAGACCAGACATTGGGATAATCCGGCATCTAATAGACCAGACATTGGGATAATCCGGCATCCAATAGACCAGACATTGGGATAATCCGGCATCTAATAGACCAGACATGGGGATAATCCGGCATCTAATAGACCAGACATTGGGATAATCCAGCATCTAATAGACTGGACATTGGGATAATCCGGCATCTAATAGACTGGACATTGGGATGATCCAGCATCCAATAGATTGGACATTGGGATAATCCGGGATCCAATAGACCGGACATTGGGATAATCCGCCATCTAATAGACTGGACATTGGGATAATCCGGCATCCAATAGACCGGACATTGGGATAATCCGGCATCTAATAGACCAGACATGGGGATAATCCGGCATCTAATAGACCGGACATTGGGATAATCCGGCATCTAATAGACTGGACATTGGGATAATCCGGCATCTAATAGACTGGACATTGGAATAATCCGGCATCCAATAGACTGGACATTGGGATAATCCGGCATCCAATAGACCGGACATTGGGATAATCCGCCATCTAATAGACTGGACATTGGGATAATCCGGCATCCAATAGACCGGACATTGGGATAATCCGGCATCTAATAGACCAGACATGGGGATAATCCGGCATCTAATAGACCGGACATTGGGATAATCCAGCATCTAATAGACCGGACATTGGGATAATCCGGCATCTAATAGACCAGACATTGGGATAATCCGGCATCTAATAGACCGGACATTGGGATAATCCAGCATCTAATAGACCGGACATTGGGATAATCCGGCATCTAATAGACTGGACATTGGGATAATCCGGCATCCAATAGACAGGACATTGGGATAATCCGGCATCTAATAGACCAGACATTGGGATAATCCGGCATCTAATAGACCAGACATTGGGATAATCCGGCATCCAATAGACCAGACATTGGGATAATCCGTCATCCAATAGACTGGACATTGGGATAATCCGGCATCCAATAGACAGGACATTGGGATAATCCGGCATCTAATAGACCAGACATTGGGATAATCCGGCATCCAATAGACCAGACATTGGGATAATCCGGCATCCAATAGACCAGACATTGGGATAATCCGGCATCTAATAGACCAGACATTGGGATAATCCGGCATCTAATAGACCGGACATTGGGATAATCCAGCATCTAATAGGCCGGACATTGGGATAATCCGGCATCTAATAGACTGGACATTGGGATAATCCGGCATCCAATAGACAGGACATTGGGATAATCCGGCATCTAATAGACCAGACATTGGGATAATCCGGCATCTAATAGACCAGACATTGGGATAATCTGGCATCCAATAGACCAGACATTGGGATAATTCGTCATCGAATAGACTGGACATTGGGATAATCCGGCATCCAATAGACTGGACATTGGGATAATCCGGCATCTAATAGACCAGACATTGGGATAATCCGGCATCCAATAGACCAGACATTGGGATAATCCGGCATCCAATAGACCAGACATTGGGATAATTCGGCATCTAATAGACCAGACATTGGGATAATCCGGCATCTAATAGACCAGACATTGGGATAATCCGGCATCTAATAGACCAGACATTGGGATAATCCGGCTTTTATTTGAGGCACAGAATTGGTATCTCCCAGAAGTAAAAGACTGAGCAGAGGGAAGTGATGACAAACATCGCAGCGTCTGACAAGTCCATGTTCTTGGGGCTCTCGGTCGTTCTCCACCCCCGGCATTTCATGCACATTCCTCTGGACGACTGATAATCCAGAATAGAGGAGTGACGTCACTTCATTATCTGCCATTAAGAGAAACGTTTAAGGTTTTGACAAATGGAGAGAATAATCGGCCACTGGATTAACCCATTATATGTTATGATATGATTGGCCGATCTCTCATCCAGAATATTTAATATACGCTCCGTTAACACCGTATTATAGGATTGGTGCTGCATTGTTAGTAGTAGTGGTTATATGTAGCAGTGCTGAGGCGGTTCAGGCAGTAGTGGGAGGTCACCTGTTACAGGGGATACACGTTTTACAAGGTCTTACAAAGATTAAAGAAGAGCCAGTAAAAGTTCAGGAGACAATTGTGGATCCAGACGGGATGGGGAGAATCTCACTTGTCTCTCTGACGTCTGGAGGGATCGGCGCAGAGTCATCGAGTTCAAGGACGTTTGTTGTCTTCAAGTGAAACTTCTCTTGTTCTTCGTGATTTGGGCTTTTTTTTGTCGGATTTTTCCGTTGCTCTTTGTGTTTCATGTTTATCCGGATGATTAGCGGCAATGACGGGAGATTCTCGGCTAATACCTGATACTGAACTCTGAGAGATTCACTGAGGAGGCGTCCCACAGAAATTCTTTGTTTTCTTTCACACTACAAATTAAATCACAGAATCTAAAAAATATATCAAATAATCCTAAATATGAAGAAAAAAACAAAATAAACACAGCAAAAAAATAAAAAATAAAATCAAGAAATAAAATAAAGAAATAAAATAAAGAAATAAAATAAAGAAATAAAATAAAGAAATAAAATGTGCTGTTTTTCCCGGATGGCGGGTGAGGTCGGCTGTGAGCAGTAAGGCGCGGAAACTTTGTCGGAATCAACGCTAAAAAACAGGGGAGGTGGAGGCTTTTCTTCCCGAACGGCCGCAGTTTCCGCCTCTGACCTCCCATTGAAATCGAAGGGAGGCTGAAAAAGCATTTTTCAATGTGTTTTTTGTCCGTGGCGCTCAATGGCCGCTGGCAAAAACGCTGCAAAAAACGTGGCAAGTAAGTGCAGGTAGGTCAAAATCTGCCTCAAAATTCCTTTGAGACAGTTTTTTTCCGTCTGCAAAATACTCCATGTGAACAGGGCCTAAGGCTCGGCCTGCACGCTGCTTTGCTGCACAATTCCCACTCATGCCCGAGTTGTGTTGGGTAAAGTTGCAGTCGGGTGTAGTGACAGCCGGGTACATTGTGGTGGGGGGGGCATCCACATGCGGCATCTGGACCCTCTGTGTGGAAACTCTGCAGCTTTTTTCCTAGAGATATTGACGTCCTACAGATTGAGAATCCGCACCACAGGACAATTTCCGCACGTTTTCAGCGCCTTCTTTCCACAGTGCGTGCGTCAGATTTGTTCCAATCTCCTCCAATTTGCTGCTACTGAAAAACACTAAGAAATGTCCACACGGAAAACTGGCATTGTATACTGGTCTCTAGATTGGGACTTGCATTGTATACTGGTCTCTAGATTGGGACTTGCATTGTATACTGGTCTCTAGATTGGGATTTGCATTGTATACTGGTCTCTAGATTGGGACTTGCATTGTATACTGGTCTCTAGATTGGGACTTGCATTGTATACTGGTCTCTAGATTGGGACTTGCATTGTATACTGGTCTCTAGATTGGGATTTGCATTGTATACTGGTCTCTAGATTGGGACTTGCATTGTATACTGGTCTCTAGATTGGGACTTGCATTGTATACTGGTCTCTAGATTGGGACTTGCATTGTATACTGGTCTCTAGATTGGGATTTGCATTGTATACTGGTCTCTAGATTGGGACTTGCATTGTATACTGGTCTCTAGATTGGGACTTGCATTGTATACTGGTCTCTAGATTGGGATTTGCATTGTATACTGGTCTCTAGATTGGGACTTGCATTGTATACTGGTCTCTAGATTGGGACTTGCATTGTATACTGGTCTCTAGATTGGGATTTGCATTGTATACTGGTCTCTAGATTGGGATTTGCATTGTATACTGGTCTCTAGATTGGGACTTGCATTGTATACTGGTCTCTAGATTTGGACTTGCATTGTATATTGGTCTCTAGAATGGGATTTGCATTGTATACTGGTCTCTAGATTGGGACTTGCATTGTATACTGGTCTCTAGATTGGGATTTGCATTGTATACTGGTCTCTAGATTGAGACTTGCATTGTATACTGGTCTCTAGATTGGGACTTGCAGTGTATACTGGTCTCTAGATTGGGATTTGCATTGTATACTGGTCTCTAGATCGGGATTTGCATTGTATACTGGTCTCTAGATTGGGACTGGCATTGTATACTGGTCTCTAGATTGTGACTTGCATTGTATACTGGTCTCTAGATTGGGACTTGCATTGTATACTGGTCTCTAGATTGGGACTTGCATTGTATACTGGTCTCTAGATTGGGACTGGCATTGCATACTGGTCTCTAGATTGGGACTTGCATTGTATACTGGTCTCTAGATTGGGATTTGCATTGTATACTGGTCTCTAGATTGGGATTTACATTGTATACTGGTCTCTAGATTGGGACTTGCATTGTATACTGGTCTCTAGATTGGGACTTGCAGTGTATACTGGTCTCTAGATTGGGATTTGCATTGTATACTGGTCTCTAGATCGGGAATTGCATTGTATACTGGTCTCTAGATTGGGATTTGCATTGTATACTGGTCTCTAGATTGGGATTTGCATTGTATACTGGTCTCTAGATTGGAATTTGCATTGTATACTGGTCTCTAGATTGGGACTTGCATTGTATACTGGTCTCTAGATTGGGATTTGCATTGTATACTGGTCTCTAGATTGGGACTTGCATTGTATACTGGTCTCTAGATTGGGATTTGCATTGTATACTGGTCTCTAGATTGGGATTTGCATTGTATACTGGTCTCTAGATTGGGACTTGCATTGTATACTGGTCTCTAGATTGGGACTTGCATTGTATACTGGTCTCTAGATTGGGACTGGCAGTGTATACTGGTCTCTAGATTGGGATTTGCATTGTATACTGGTCTCTAGATTGGGATTTGCATTGTATACTGGTCTCTAGATTGGGATTTGCATTGTATACTGGTCTCTAGATTGGGATTTGCAGTGTATACTGGTCTCTAGATTGGGATTTGCATTGTATACTGGTCTCTAGATTGGGATTTGCATTGTATACTGGTCTCTAGATTGGGATTTGCATTGTATACTGGTCTCTAGATTGGGATTTGCATTGTATACTGGTCTCTAGATTGGGATTTGCATTGTATAGTGGTCTCTAGATTGGGATTTTCATTGTATACTGGTCTCTAGATTGGGATTTGCATTGTATACTGGTCTCTAGATTGGGACTTGCATTGTATACTGGTCTCTAGATTGGGACTTGCATTGTATACTGGTCACTAGATTGGGATTTGCATTGTATACTGGTCTCTAGATTGGGACTTGCATTGTATAATGGTCTCTAGATTGGGATTTGCATTGTATACTGGTCTCTAGATTGGGATTTGCATTGTATACTGGTCTCTAGATTGGGATTTGCATTGTATACTGGTCTCTAGATTGGGATTTGCATTGTATACTGGTCTCTAGATTGGGATTTTCATTGTATACTGGTCTCTAGATTGGGATTTGCATTGTATACTGGTCTCTAGATTGGGACTTGCATTGTATACTGGTCTCTAGATTGGGACTTGCATTGTATACTGGTCACTAGATTGGGATTTGCATTGTATACTGGTCTCTAGATTGGGACTTGCATTGTATAATGGTCTCTAGATTGGGATTTGCATTGTATACTGGTCTCTAGATTGGGACTTGCATTGTATACTGGTCTCTAGATTGGGACTTGCATTGTATACTGGTCACTAGATCGGGATTTGCATTGTATACTGGTCTCTAGATTTAGACTTGCATTGTATAATGGTCTCTAGATTGGGATTTGCATTGTATAATGGTCTCTAGATTGGGATTTGCATTGTATAATGGTCTCTAGATTGGGACTTGCATTGTATACTGGTCTCTAGATTGGGATTTGCATTGTATACTGGTCTCTAGATTGGGACTTGCATTGTATAATGGTCTCTAGATTGGGATTTGCATTGTATACTGGTCTCTAGATTGGGACTTGCATTGTATACTGGTCTCTAGATTGGGACTTGCATTGTATACTGGTCTCTAGATTGGGACTTGCATTGTATAGTGTAATATAAAGGGTTTCTATGTCAGACATTGGTCTTTAGATTGATTCCCACATTATCCGACCGTCTCTTAATTCTTACAACGTCTAAATCTTGAGCTGTGAGTCCAGCATCAAATACTGAGATAAATTGTGATATTCCTTCCCAGGATCAGATTTGTTTTCTCTGCTTCTCTAGATTTCGGTTCAGTACCGGAAACAGTCGCACGGGCCTCAGCCACTAACTGGTTAATGATAAATAAGGAGCATTACACCTGCTTGCTCATAAAGAGCTAATCCCATAATCCCGCCACCTACACCGGCATTACCAGAGCGGCCTCACCCACAACACGAGGAGAGAAGACCAAGACATCACTTTATGGACATGTCAAGCGCTTGACACTTATTTGGCGCGTTTCCTGTCAGGACTGGTTCCCGTCTGTGAATCGCATTAGTGGTAAAGCCCTGGATCTCCGCGCTGTCTTGGTCTCCTCCACGTACGACTCCCATTACCACATATCAGGGGTTCTGCCCCTCGTCATGTGGATGATTTATGAGAAGCGCAGAACACGTCTTATGAAATGATGGGAGTCCTCTGGGAGATTCCCTGGTCCATAACTCTCTCCAGGCCGGGCCCCGGGGCCATATCCTCCAGCCTATGGGTCTATTGGGGCCACTATTCCCCCAAGTGATGGCGAGAAATGGGCATCTCCGCTGCCCGAGGCTTATAGGGATCGCTACCAGACCCAAGTGTGAAGGAAGAGTCTGGAGCGAGTCAGAATAATAATATTAGACCACAGCGAACGTCCAGGAGAGGGCGCTAAATACAACATCTGATAATCCGGCATTTCATACACATCCCATATATAATAAAAGCTGAAGCGCCTATATACATCATGACACCGGGACAGACAGCCCATACAGGCGACTATACAGCGGGGTGAAGGGGGAAACAAGTCCTGCCATAATGGGGGCTTTCTTATGAGGCCCCTTTCTGCTATGGACACTGAGGGTCATGTACAATGTTGAGGGGACCTTTCTTCATCGCTGTATTTATAGTGGGGTCATTACAGCCTCATATGTTCACTGATAGGACAGGTTATAGAATATCACGGGGAAAGACGTATATTATAATGATGTCATATATGTAGATGTATATTATAATGATGTCATATATGTAGATGTATATTATAATGATGTCATATATGTAGATGTATATTATAATGATGTCATATATGTAGATGTATATTATAATGATGTCATATATGTAGATGTATATTATAATGGTGTCATATATGTAGATGTATATTATAATGATGTCATATATGTAGATGTATATTATAATGGTGTCATATATGTAGATGTATATTATAATGATGTCATATATGTAGATGTATATTATAATGATGTCATATATGTAGATGTATATTATAATGATGTCATATATGTAGATGTATATTATAATGATGTCATATATGTAGATGTATATTATAATGATGTCATATATGTAGATGTATATTATAATGGTGTCATATATGTAGATGTATATTATAATGATGTCATATATGTAGATGTATATTATAATGGTGTCATATATGTAGATGTATATTATAATGATGTCATATATGTAGATGTATATTATAATGATGTCATATATGTAGATGTATATTATAATGATGTCATATATGTAGCTGTATATTATAATGATGTCATATATGTAGCTGTATATTATAATGGTGTCATATATGTAGATGTATATTATAATGGTGTCATATATGTAGATGTATATTATAATGGTGTCATATATGTAGATGTATATTATAATGGTGTCATATATGTAGATGTATATTATAATGGTGTCATATATGTAGATGTATATTATAATGATGTCATATATGTAGATGTATATTATAATGATGTCATATATGTAGATGTATATTATAATGATGTCATATATGTAGCTGTATATTATAATGATGTCATATATGTAGCTGTATATTATAATGATGTCATATATGTAGATGTATATTATAATGATGTCATATATGTAGATGTATATTATAATGGTGTCATATATGTAGCTGTATATTATAATGATGTCATATATGTAGATGTATATTATAATGATGTCATATATGTAGATGTATATTATAATGATGTCATATATGCAGCTGTATATTATAATGATGTCATATATGTAGATGTATATTATAATGGTGTCATATATGTAGATGTATATTATAATGGTGTCATATATGTAGATGTATATTATAATGATGTCATATATGTAGATGTATATTATAATGGTGTCATATATGTAGATGTATATTATAATGGTGTCATATATATAGAGGTATATTATAATGGTGTCATATATGTAGATGTATATTATAATGATGTCATATATGTAGATGTATATTATAATGGTGTCATATATGTAGCTGTATATTATAATGGTGTCATATATGTAGCTGTATAGTATAATGATGTCATATATGTAGATGTATATTATAATGGTGTCATATATGTAGCTGTATATTATAATGGTGTCATATATGTAGATGTATATTATAATGATGTCATATGTGTAGATGTATATTATAATGATGTCATATATGTAGATGTATATTATAATGGTGTCATATATGTAGATGTATATTATAATGTCATATATGTAGATGTATATTATAATGGTGTCATATATGTAGATGTATATTATAATGATGTCATATATGTAGCTGTATATTATAATGATGTCATATATGTAGATGTATAGTATAATGGTGTCATATATGTAGATGTATATTATAATGATGTCATATATGTAGCTGTATATTATAATGATGTCATATATGTAGCTATATATTATAATGGTGTCATATATGTAGATGTATATTATAATGGTGTCATATATGTAGATGTATATTATAATGGTGTCATATAGGTAGATGTATATTATAATGATGTCATATATGTAGATGTATATTATAATGATGTCATATATGTAGATGTATATTATAATGATGTCATATATGTAGCTGTATATTATAATGATGTCATATATGTAGATGTATAGTATAATGGTGTCATATATGTAGATGTATATTATAATGATGTCATATATGTAGCTGTATATTATAATGGTGTCATATATGTAGATGTATATTATAATGATGTCATATATGTAGATGTATATTATAATGATGTCATATATGTAGATGTATATTATAATGATGTCATATATGTAGATGTATATTATAATGGTGTCATATATGTAGATGTATATTATAATGGTGTCATATATGTAGATGTATATTATAATGGTGTCATATATGTAGATGTATATTATAATGATGTCATATATGTAGCTGTATATTATAATGATGTCATATATGTAGATGTATATTATAATGATGTCATATATGTAGATGTATATTAGAATGATGTCATATATGTAGATGTATATTAGAATGTTGTCATATATGTAGCTGTATATTATAATGGTGTCATATATGTAGATGTATATTATAATGATGTCATATATGTAGATGTATATTATAATGGTGTCATATATGTAGCTGTATATTATAATGGTGTCATATATGTAGATGTATAGTATAATGGTGTCATATATGTAGATGTATATTATAATGGTGTCATATATGTAGATGTATATTATAATGATGTCATATATGTAGATGTATATTATAATGATGTCATATATGTAGCTGTATATTATAATGATGTCATATATGTAGATGTATATTATAATGATGTCATATATGTAGATGTATATTATAATGGTGTCATATATGTAGATGTGTATTATAATGGTGTCATATATGTAGATGTATATTATAATGATGTCATATATGTAGATGTATATTATAATGGTGTCATATATGTAGATGTATATTATAGTGATGTCATATATGTAGATGTATATTATAATGGTGTCATATATGTAGCTGTATATTATAATGGTGTCATATATGTAGATGTATATTATAATGATGTCATATATGTAGATGTATATTATAATGATGTCATATATGTAGATGTATATTATAATGATGTCATATATGTAGATGTATATTATAATGATGTCATATATGTAGATGTATATTATAATGGTGTCATATATGTAGATGTATATTATAATGATGTCATATATGTAGATGTATATTATAATGGTGTCATATATGTAGATGTATATTATAATGATGTCATATATGTAGATGTATATTATAATGATGTCATATATGTAGATGTATATTATAATGATGTCATATATGTAGATGTATATTATAATGATGTCATATATGTAGATGTATATTATAATGATGTCATATATATAGAGGTATATTATAATGATGTCATATATGTAGATGTATATTATAATGATGTCATATATGTAGATGTATATTATAATGGTGTCATATATGTAGATGTATATTATAATGATGTCATATGTAGATGAATATTATAATGATGTCATATATGTAGATGTATATTATAATGGTGTCATATATGTAGATGTATATTATAATGATGTCATATATGTAGCTGTATATTATAATGGTGTCATATATGTAGATGTATATTATAATGGTGTCATATATGTAGATGTATATTATAATGATGTCATATATGTAGATGTATATTATAATGATGTAATATATGTAGATGTATATTATAATGATGTCATATATGTAGATGTATATTATAATGTTGTCATATATGTAGATGTATATTATAATGGTGTCATATATGTAGATGTATATTATAATGATGTCATATATGTAGATGTATATTATAATGCTGTCATATATGTAGATGTATATTATAATGATGTCATATATGTAGATGTATATTATAATGATGTCATATATGTAGCTGTATATTATAATGGTGTCATATATGTAGCTGTATATTATAATGATGTCATATATGTAGATGTATATTATAATGGTGTCATATATGTAGCTGTATATTATAATGGTGTCATATATGTAGATGTATATTATAATGGTGTCATATATGTAGATGTATATTATAATGGTGTCATATATGTAGATGTATATTATAATGATGTCATATATGTAGATGTATATTATAATGGTGTCATATATGTAGATGTATATTATAATGGTGTCATATATGTAGATGTATATTATAATGATGTCATATATGTAGATGTATATTATAATGATGTCATATATGTAGATGTATATTATAATGATGTCATATATGTAGATGTATATTATAATGATGTCATATATGTAGATGTATATTATAATGATGTCATATATGTAGATGTATATTATAATGATGTCATATATGTAGATGTATATTATAATGATGTCATATATGTAGATGTATATTATAATGATGTCATATATGTAGATGTATATTATAATGATGTCATATATGTAGATGTATATTATAATGGTGTCATATATGTAGATGTATATTATAATGATGTCATATATGTAGATGTATATTATAATGATGTCATATATGTAGATGTATATTATAATGATGTCATATATGTAGATGTATATTATAATGATGTCATATATGTAGATTTATATTATAATGATGTCATATATATAGAGGTATATTATAATGATGTCATATATATAGAGGTATATTATAATGGTGTCATATATGTAGATGTATATTATAATGATGTCATATATGTAGATGTATATTATAATGGTGTCATATATGTAGATGTATATTATAATGATGTCATATATGTAGCTGTATATTATAGTGGTGTCATATATGTAGATGTATATTATAATGTTGTCATATATGTAGATGTATATTATAATGGTGTCATATATGTAGATGTATATTATAATGATGTCATATATGTAGATGTATATTATAATGTTGTCATATATGTAGATGTATATTATAATGGTGTCATATATGTAGATGTATATTATAATGATGTCATATATGTAGCTGTATATTATAATGGTGTCATATATGTAGATGTATATTATAATGATGTCATATATGTAGATGTATATTATAATGGTGTCATATATGTAGATGTATATTATAATGATGTCATATATGTAGATGTATATTATAATGATGTCATATATGTAGCTGTATATTATAATGATGTCATATATGTAGATGTATAATATAATGATGTCATATATGTAGATGTGTATTATAATGGTGTCATATATGTAGATGTATATTATAATGATGTCATATATGTAGCTGTATATTATAATGATGTCATATATGTAGCTGTATATTATAATGATGTCATATATGTAGATGTATATTATAATGATGTCATATATGTAGCTGTATATTATAATGATGTCATATATGTAGCTGTATATTATAATGTTGTCATATATGTAGATGTATATTATAATGGTGTCATATATCTAGATGTATATTATAATGATGTCATATATGTAGATGTATATAATAATGGTGTCATATATGTAGCTGTATATTATAATGGTGTCATATGTGTAGATGTATATTATAATGATGTCATATATGTAGATGTATATTATAATGGTGTCATATATGTAGATGTATATTATAATGATGTCATATATGTAGATGTATATTATAATGATGTCATATATGTAGATGTATATTATAATGGTGTCATATATGTAGATGTATATTATAATGATGTCATATATGTAGATGTATATTATAATGGTGTCATATATGTAGATGTATATTATAATGATGTCATATATGTAGATGTATATTATAATGTTGTCATATATGTAGATGTATATTATAATGGTGTCATATATGTAGATGTATATTATAATGATGTCATATATGTAGCTGTATATTATAATGATGTCATATATGTAGATGTATATTATAATGATGTCATATATGTAGATGTATATTATAATGGTGTCATATATGTAGATGTATATTATAATGTTGTCATATATGTAGCTGTATATTATAATGATGTCATATATGTAGATGTATATAATAATGGTGTCATATATGTAGATGTATATTATAATGATGTCATATATGTAGATGTATATTATAATGATGTCATATATGTAGCTGTATATTATAATGATGTCATATATGTAGATGTATATTATAATGATGTCATATATGTAGATGTATATTATAATGGTGTCATATATGTAGATGTATATTATAATGGTGTCATATATGTAGCTGTATATTATAATGATGTCATATATGTAGCTGTATATTATAATGATGTCATATATGTAGATGTATATTATAATGATGTCATATATGTAGATGTATATTATAATGATGTCATATATGTAGCTGTATATTATAATGGTGTCATATATGTAGATGTATATTATAATGGTGTCATATATGTAGCTGTATATTATAATGATGTCATATATGTAGCTGTATATTATAATGATGTCATATATGTAGATGTATATTATAATGGTGTCATATATGTAGCTGTATATTATAATGATGTCATATATGTAGATGTATATTATAATGATGTCATATATGTAGATGTATATTATAATGATGTCATATATGTAGCTGTATATTATAATGATGTCATATATGTAGATGTATATTATAATGATGTCATATATGTAGATGTATATTATAATGGTGTCATATATGTAGATGTATATTATAATGGTGTCATATATGTAGCTGTATATTATAATGATGTCATATATGTAGCTGTATATTATAATGATGTCATATATGTAGATGTATATTATAATGGTGTCATATATGTAGATGTATATTATAATGATGTCATATATGTAGCTGTATATTATAATGATGTCATATATGTAGATGTATATAATAATGGTGTCATATATGTAGATGTATATTATAATGATGTCATATATGTAGATGTATATTATAATGATGTCATATATGTAGCTGTATATTATAATGATGTCATATATGTAGATGTATATTATAATGATGTCATATGTGTAGATGTATATTATAATGGTGTCATATATGTAGCTGTATATTATAATGGTGTCATATATGTAGCTGTATATTATAATGATGTCATATATGTAGCTGTATATTATAATGATGTCATATATGTAGATGTATATTATAATGATGTCATATATGTAGCTGTATATTATAATGATGTCATATATGTAGCTGTATATTATAATGTTGTCATATATGTAGATGTATATTATAATGGTGTCATATATCTAGATGTATATTATAATGGTGTCATATATGTAGATGTATATTATAATGATGTCATATGTGTAGATGTATATTATAATGATGTCATATATGTAGCTGTATATTATAATGGTGTCATATATGTAGATGTATATTATAATGATGTCATATATGTAGATGTATATTATAATGATGTCATATATGTAGCTGTATATTATAATGGTGTCATATATGTAGCTGTATATTATAATGTTGTCATATATGTAGATGTATATTATAATGATGTCATATATGTAGATGTATATTATAATGGTGTCATATATGTAGATGTATATTATAATGGTGTCATATATGTAGATGTATATTATAATGGTGTCATATATGTAGATGTATATTATAATGATGTCATATATGTAGATGTATATTATAATGATGTCATATATGTAGATGTATATTATAATGATGTCATATATGTAGATGTATATTATAATGATGTCATATATGTAGATGTATATTATAATGATGTCATATATGTAGATGTATATTATAATGATGTCATATATGTAGATGTATATTATAATGATGTCATATATATAGAGGTATATTATAATAATGTCATATATGTAGCTGTATATTATAATGGTGTCATATATGTAGATGTATATTATAATGGTGTCATATATGTAGATGTATATTATAATGGTGTCATATATGTAGATGTATATTATAATGGTGTCATATATGTAGATGTATATTATAATGATGTCATATATGTAGATGTATATTATAATGATGTAATATATGTAGATGTATATTATAATGATGTCATATATGTAGCTGTATATTATAATGGTGTCATATATGTAGATGTATATTATAATGATGTCATATATGTAGATGTATATTATAATGGTGTCATGTATGTAGATGAATATTATAATGATGTCATATATGTAGATGTATATTATAATGATGTCATATATGTAGATGTATATTATAATGATGTCATATATAGAGGTATATTATAATGATGTCATATATGTAGATGTATATTATAATGATGTCATATATGTAGATGTATATTATAATGGTGTCATATATGTAGATGTATAGTATAATGGTGTCATATATGTAGATGTATATTATAATGATGTCATATATGTAGATGTATATTATAATGATGTCATATATATAGAGGTATATTATAATGATGTCATATATGTAGAGGTATATTATAATGATGTCATATATGTAGATGTATATTATAATGATGTCATATATGTAGATGTATAGTATAATGGTGTCATATATGTAGATGTATATTATAATGATGTCATATATGTAGATGTATATTATAATGATGTCATATATGTAGATGTATATTATAATGATGTCATATATGTAGATGTATATTATAATGATGTCATATATATAGAGGTATATTATAATGATGTCATATATGTAGATGTATAGTATAATGGTGTCATATATGTAGATGTATATTATAATGATGTCATATATGTAGCTGTATATTATAATGGTGTCATATATGTAGATGTATATTATAATGATGTCATATATGTAGATGTATATTATAATGATGTCATATATGTAGATGTATATTATAATGATGTCATATATGTAGATGTATATTATAATGGTGTCATATATGTAGATGTATATTATAATGGTGTCATATATGTAGATGTATATTATAGTGATGTCATATATGTAGATGTATATTATAATGTGTCATATATGTAGCTGTATATTATAATGATGTCATATATGTAGATGTATATTATAATGGTGTCATATATGTAGCTGTATATTATAATGGTGTCATATATGTAGATGTATATTATAATGATGTCATATATGTAGATGTATATTATAATGGTGTCATATATGTAGCTGTATATTATAATGGTGTCATATATGTAGATGTATATTATAATGATGTCATATATGTAGATGTATATTATAGTGATGTCATATATGTAGATGTATATTATAATGTGTCATATATGTAGCTGTATATTATAATGATGTCATATATGTAGATGTATATTATAATGGTGTTATATATGTAGATGTATATTATAATGATGTCATATATGTAGATGTATATTATAATGATGTCATATATGTAGATGTATATTATAATGGTGTCATATATGTAGATGTATATTATAATGGTGTCATATGTGTAGATGTATATTATAATGATGTCATATATGTAGATGTATATTATAATGGTGTCATATATGTAGATGTATATAATAATGGTGTCATATATGTAGATGTATATTATAATGATGTCATATATGTAGCTGTATATTATAATGATGTCATATATGTAGATGTATATTATAATGATGTCATATATGTAGATGTATATTATAATGATGTCATATATGTAGATGTATATTATAATGATGTCATATATGTAGATGTATATTATAATGATGTCATATATGTAGATGTATATTATAATGATGTCATATATGTAGATGTATATTATAATGATGTCATATATGTAGATGTATATTATAATGATGTCATATATGTAGATGTATATTATAATGATGTCATATATGTAGATGTATATTATAATGATGTCATATATGTAGATGTATATTATAATGATGTCATATATGTAGATGTATATTATAATGATGTCATATATGTAGATGTATATTATAATGGTGTCATATATGTAGATGTATATTATAGTGATGTCATATATGTAGATGTATATTATAGTGATGTCATATATGTAGATGTATATTATAATGTGTCATATATGTAGCTGTATATTATAATGATGTCATATATGTAGATGTATATTATAATGGTGTCATATATGTAGATGTATATTATAATGATGTCATATATGTAGATGTATAGTATAATGGTGTCATATATGTAGATGTATATTATAATGATGTCATATATGTAGCTGTATATTATAATGGTGTCATATATGTAGATGTATATTATAATGGTGTTATATATGTAGATGTATATTATAATGATGTCATATATGTAGATGTATATTATAATGATGTCATATATGTAGATGTATATTATAATGGTGTCATATATGTAGATGTATATTATAATGATGTCATATATGTAGATGTATATTATAATGATGTCATATATGTAGATGTATATTATAATGATGTCATATATGTAGATGTATATTATAATGGTGTCATATATGTAGATGTATATTATAGTGTTGTCATATATGTAGCTGTATATTATAATGTGTCATATATGTAGCTGTATATTATAATGATGTCATATATGTAGATGTATATTATAATGGTGTCATATATGTAGCTGTATATTATAATGGTGTCATATATGTAGATGTATAGTATAATGGTGTCATATATGTAGATGTATATTATAATGGTGTCATATATGTAGCTGTATATTATAATGGTGTCATATATGTAGATGTATATTATAATGGTGTCATATATGTAGCTGTATATTATAATGATGTCATATATGTAGATGTATATTATAATGATGTCATATATGTAGATGTATATTATAGTGATGTCATATATGTAGATGTATATTATAATGGTGTCATATATGTAGATGTATATTATAATGATGTCATATTTGTAGATGTATATTATAATGGTGTCATATATGTAGATGTATATTATAATGGTGTCATATATGTAGATGTATATTATAATGGTGTCATATATGTAGATGTATATTATAATGATGTCATATATGTAGATGTATATTATAGTGATGTCATATATGTAGATGTATATTATAATGTGTCATATATGTAGCTGTATATTATAATGATGTCATATATGTAGATGTATATTATAATGGTGTCATATATGTAGATGTATATTATAATGATGTCATATATGTAGATGTATAGTATAATGGTGTCATATATGTAGATGTATATTATAATGATGTCATATATGTAGCTGTATATTATAATGGTGTCATATATGTAGATGTATATTATAATGGTGTTATATATGTAGATGTATATTATAATGATGTCATATATGTAGATGTATATTATAATGATGTCATATATGTAGATGTATATTATAATGGTGTCATATATGTAGATGTATATTATAATGGTGTCATATGTGTAGATGTATATTATAATGATGTCATATATGTAGATGTATATTATAATGGTGTCATATATGTAGATGTATATTATAATGATGTCATATATGTAGATGTATATTATAATGATGTCATATATGTAGATGTATATTATAATGATGTCATATATGTAGATGTATATTATAATGGTGTCATATATGTAGATGTATATTATAATGGTGTCATATATGTAGATGTATATTATAATGGTGTCATATATGTAGATGTATATTATAATGATGTCATATATGTAGATGTATATTATAATGGTGTCATATATGTAGATGTATATTATAATGATGTCATATATGTAGATGTATATTATAATGGTGTCATATATGTAGCTGTATATTATAATGGTGTCATATATGTAGATGTATATTATAATGGTGTCATATGTGTAGATGTATATTATAATGGTGTCATATATGTAGATGTATATTATAATGGTGTCATATGTGTAGATGTATATTATAATGATGTCATATATGTAGATGTATATTATAATGATGTCATATATGTAGATGTATATTATAATGGTGTCATATGTGTAGATGTATATTATAATGGTGTCATATATGTAGATGTATATTATAATGGTGTCATATGTGTAGATGTATATTATAATGATGTCATATATGTAGATGTATATTATAATGATGTCATATATGTAGATGTATATTATAATGGTGTCATATATGTAGCTGTATATTATAATGGTGTCATATATGTAGATGTATATTATAATGATGTCATATATGTAGATGTATATTATAATGATGTCATATATGTAGATGTATATTATAATGGTGTCATATATGTAGATGTATATTATAATGATGTCATATATGTAGATGTATATTATAATGGTGTCATATATGTAGATGTATATTATAATGGTGTCATATATGTAGATGTATATTATAATGGTGTCATATATGTAGATGTATATTATAATGGTGTCATATATGTAGATGTATATTAGAATGATGTCATATATGTAGATGTATATTATAATGGTGTCATATATGTAGATGTATATTATAATGGTGTCATATATGTAGATGTATATAATAATGGTGTCATATATGTAGATGTATATTATAATGATGTCATATATGTAGATGTATATTATAATGATGTCATATATGTAGATTTATATTATAATGATGTCATATATGTAGATGTATATTATAATGATGTCATATATGTAGATGTATATTATAATGATGTCATATATGTAGATGTATATTATAATGATGTCATATATGTAGATGTATATTATAATGATGTCATATATGTAGATGTATATTATAATGGTGTCATATATGTAGATGTATATTATAATGGTGTCATATATGTAGATGTATATTATAATGATGTCATATATGTAGATGTATATTATAGTGATGTCATATATGTAGATGTATATTATAATGATGTCATATATGTAGATGTATATTATAATGATGTCATATATGTAGATGTATATTATAGTGATGTCATATATGTAGATGTATATTATAATGTGTCATATATGTAGCTGTATATTATAATGATGTCATATATGTAGATGTATATTATAATGGTGTTATATATGTAGATGTATATTATAATGATGTCATATATGTAGATTTATATTATAATGATGTCATATATGTAGATGTATATTATAATGATGTCATATATGTAGATGTATATTATAATGATGTCATATATGTAGATGTATATTATAATGATGTCATATATGTAGATGTATATTATAATGATGTCATATATGTAGATGTATATTATAATGATGTCATATATGTAGATGTATATTATAATGATGTCATATATGTAGATGTATATTATAATGTTGTCATATATGTAGATGTATATTATAATGATGTCATATATGTAGATGTATATTATAATGATGTCATATATGTAGATGTATATTATAATGATGTCATATATGTAGATGTATATAATAATGGTGTCATATATGTAGATGTATATTATAATGATGTCATATATGTAGATGTATATTATAATGATGTCATATATGTAGCTGTATATTATAATGATGTCATATATGTAGATGTATATTATAATGGTGTCATATATGTAGATGTATATTATAATGGTGTCATATATGTAGATGTATATTATAATGGTGTCATATATGTAGATGTATATTATAATGATGTCATATATGTAGATGTATATAATAATGGTGTCATATATGTAGATGTATATTATAATGATGTCATATATGTAGATGTATATTATAATGATGTCATATATGTAGCTGTATATTATAATGGTGTCATATATGTAGATGTATATTATAATGGTGTCATATATGTAGATGTATATTATAATGGTGTCATATATGTAGATGTATATTATAATGGTGTCATATATGTAGATGTATATTATAATGGTGTCATATATGTAGATGTATATTATAATGGTGTCATATATGTAGATGTATATTATAATGATGTCATATATGTAGATGTATATTATAATGATGTCATATATGTAGATGTATATTATAATGATGTCATATATGTAGCTGTATATTATAATGATGTCATATATGTAGCTGTATATTATAATGGTGTCATATATGTAGATGTATATTATAATGGTGTCATATATGTAGATGTATATTATAATGGTGTCATATATGTAGATGTATATTATAATGGTGTCATATATGTAGATGTATATTATAATGATGTCATATATGTAGATGTATATTATAATGATGTCATATATGTAGATGTATATTATAATGGTGTCATATATGTAGATGTATATTATAATGATGTCATATATGTAGATGTATATTATAATGGTGTCATATATGTAGATGTATATTATAATGATGTCATATATGTAGATGTATATTATAATGATGTCATATATGTACGCTACCGTTCAAAAGTTTGGGGTCACCCAGACAATTTTGTGTTTTCCATGAAAACTCACACTTAGGCTGGGTTCACACGTGGCGGAATTTCACTTAAATTCCGCTGCGGACACTCCGCAGCGTTAATCCGCAGCGGAGCCGTTTGTCCATTGACTTACACTTAAATTTAGCAGTGTTCGTTTAGACGAGGCGTAAAATTCCGCTGCGGAGCATAGGCTGCGGAGCGGAATTTGGTGTCCGCAGCATGCTCTGTCTGTTGCGGAGCAGTGGCGGACTCATGGCGGAATTTCTCCATTGACTTCAATGGAGATTCTAATTTCCGCAATGAAGTCCGCAGCTGTCATGCACATGTTATGTGTGCTGCGGATGCGTCTTGCTTTTTTAACTTGACATTTCTTCATTCTGGCTGGACCTATGTATTTCTAGGTCTACAGCCAGACTGAGGAAGTCAATGGGGCTCCCGTAATGACGGGAGCGTTGCTAGGAGACGTCAGTAAATAGTCACTGTCCAGGGTGCTGAAAGAGTTAAGCGATCGGCAGTAACTGTTTCTGCACCCGGGACAGTGACTACCGATCCCAATATACATGTATCTGTAAAAAAAAATGAAGTTCATACTTACCGAGAACTCCCTGCTTCTGTCTCCAGTCCGGCCTCCCAGGATGACGTTTCAGTCTAAGTGACGGCTGCAGCCAATCACAGGCTAATAACAGGCTGCAGCGGTCACATGGACTGCCGCGTCATCCAGGGAGATCGGGCTGGATGCCGAAGGAGGGACGCGTCACCAAGACAACGGGCGGTAAGTATGAATTTCTTTGACTTTCACAAGGGAAAGTGCTGTCCCTTCTCTCTATCCTGCACTGAATAGGGAGAAGGGAAGCACTTTTACCGCAGTCCGCAGCAGCTAGTCCGCATCAATTTACTGCACATTTTGTGCAGATCCGCAGCAGAATCTGCAACGCAGATTCTGTGCGGCATTGATGCGGACAGTTGCGGAGGAAATCCGCCACGTGTGGTCATGCCCTTATATTTATCAAATGAGTTGCAAAATGACTAGAAAATCCAGTCCAGACATTGACAAGGTTAGAAATAATGATTTTCTCCTTCAGATTTTGCTTTGGTCGCTCCATTTGCAGCAATTCCAGCATTGCAGACCTTTGGCATTCGAGCTGTTAATTTGCTGAGGTCATCGGGAGACATTTCACCCCATGCTTCCAGAAGCCCCTCCCACAAGTTGGATTGGCTTGATGGGCACTTCTTGCGTACCATACGGTCAAGCTCCTCCCACAACAGCTCTATGGGGTTGAGATCTGGTGACTGCGCTGGCCACTCCATTACAGATAGAATACCGGCTGCCGGCTTCTTCCCTAAATAGTTCTGGCATCATTTGAAGGTGTTTTGGGTCATTGTCCTGTTGTAGGATGAAATTGGCTCCAATCAAGCGCTGTCCACAGGGTATGGCATGGCGTTGCGGAGTGATAGCCTTCCTTATTCACAATCCCTTTTACCTTGTACAAATCTCCCACTTTACCCCCGACCATCACATGACCTCCACCATGCTTGACAGATGGCGTCAGGCGCTCTTCCAGCATCTTTTCAGTTGTTCTGCGTCTCACAAATGTTCTTCTGTGTGATCCAAACACCTCAAACTTCCATTCGTCCGTCCATAGCACTTTTTTCCAATCTTCCTCTGTCCAATGTCTGAGCTTTTGCCCATATTAATCTTTTCCTTTTATTAGCCAGTCTCAGATATGGCTTTTTCTTTGCCACTCTGCCCTGAAGGCCGGCATCCTGGAGTCGCCTCTTCACTGTAGACGTTGACACTGGCGTTTTGCGGGTACTATTTAATGAAGCTGCCAGTTGAGGACCTGTGAGGCGTCTATTTCTCACACTAGAGACTCTAATGTACTTGTCTTGTTGCTCAGTTGTGCAGCGGGGCCTCCCACTTCTCTTTCTACTCTGGTTAGAGCCTGTGTGTGCTGTCCTCTGAAGGGAGTAGTACACACCGTTGTAGGAAATCTTCAGTTTCTTGGCAATTTCTCGCATGGAATAGCCTTAATTTCTAAGTACAAGAATAGACTGTCGAGTTTCACATGAAAGCTCTCTTTTTCTAGCCATTTTGAGAGTTTAATCGAACCCACAAATGTAATGCTCCAGATTCTCAACTAGCTCAAAGGAAGGTCAGTTTTATAGCTCCTCTAAACAGCAAAACTGTTTACAGCGGTGCTAACATAATTGCACAAGGGTTTTCTAGTGTTTTCTAATCATCCATTAGCCGTCTAACACAGTCAGCAAACACAATGTACCATTAGAACACTGGAGTGATGGTTGCTGGAAATGGGCCTCTATACACCTATGTAGATATTGCATTAAACACCAGACGTTTGCAGCTACAATAGTCATTTAGCACATTAACAATGTATAGAGTGGATTTCTGATTCATTTCATGTTATCTTCATTGAAAAAAACTGGGCTTTTCTTGCAAAAATAAGGAAATTTCTAAGTGACCCTAAACTTTTGAACGGTAGTATATATATCCCCCTGTATTGTGTATAATGACATGTAAACTATAATCATACATTTGCTCCACAAGTGCGAGGCAGTGAACTCATGATTCTGCACGTTGATAAATGATTCCTTTCTGATGAAATCCTCCTCCTCTGCACCCATCATATAATGGAAGTCATTGTATAGGTTCTATAAGGGATGATCCGGATTCTATCATCATCATCTCTATGGAGATATATATATATATATAGATAGATAACTAGTCCTTCTATAGATAGTCCTTGTAGTGATAACTACTCCCTGTACTGATAACTAGTCCTTGTAGTGATAACTACTCCCTGTACTGATAACTAGTCCTTGTATTGATAACTAGTCCCTGTACTGATAACTAGTCCTTTTATAGATAAATAGTCCTTGTATAGATAACTAGCCTTGTATAGATAACTAGTCCTTGTACTGATAACTACTTCCTGTACTGATAACTAGTCCTTGTAGTGATAACTAGTCCCTGTTCTGATAACTAGTCCTTGTAGTGATAAATAGTCCCTGTACAGATAACTAGTCCTTGTACTGATAAGGCTTCGTTCATACCTGCGCTAGGGTTCCGCTCCGGGTTCCGCTCCGACGTTCCATCAGAGCTTACCGTCGGAACGGAGCCCTGACTGACGCAAACGGAAACCGTAGGACGGATTCGGTGCCAATGGTTTCCATGGAACCCTTGCACAATGGAGACAAACGGAAACCATTGGCACCGGTTCTGTCACCATTGAAGTCAATAATGATGGTAACAGAAACCTATGGTTTCCGTTTGTGTCTGTCAGGGCTCCGTTCCGATGGAAAGCTCCGACAGAACATCGGAACGGAGCCTTAGCGCAGATGTGAACAAAGCCTAACTAGTGCTTATACTGATGACTAGTAATTGTACTGATAACTTGTCCCTGTACTAATAACTGCTCCCTGTACTGATAACTAGTCCCTGTACTGAAAAATAGTTATTGTAGTGATAACTAGTCCTTGTAGTGATAACTAGTTCCTGTACTGATAACGAATCCCTATACTGATAACTAGTCCCTGTACTAATAACTGCTCCCTGTACTGATAACTAGTCCCTGTACTGAAAAATAGTTATTGTAGTGATAACTAGTCCTTGTAGTGATAACTAGTTCCTGCACTGATAACGAATCCCTTTACTGATAACTAGTCCCTGTACTAATAACTGCTCCCTGTACTGATAACTAGTCCCTGTACTGAAAAATAGTTATTGTAGTGATAACTAGTCCTTGTAGTGATAACTAGTTCCTGCACTGATAACGAATCCCTATACTGATAACTAGTCCTTGTACTAATAACTGCTCCCTGTACTGATAACTAGTCCTTGTACTAATAACTGCTCCCTGTACTGATAACTAGTCCCTGTACTGAAAAATAGTTATTGTAGTGATAACTAGTCCTTTTAGTGATAACTAGTTCCTGCACTGATAACTAATCCCTATACTGATAACTACTTCCTGTACTGATAATTAGTTCCTGTACTGATAACTAGTCCTTGTACTGATTACTATTCAGTGTACAGATAACTAGTCCTTATATGATAACTAGTCTGTGTACTGAAAACTAGTCCTTGTACTAATAACTAGTCTCTGTACTAATAACTAGTCCGTATACTGATAAATAGTCCTTGTACTGATATCTTGTCCCTGTACTAATAACTAGTCTGTTTACTGATAACTAGTCCCTGTAGCATACGGCCCTGGGATCTGATGGAAACCAAAGACCCCTCTGCCACACAAGCAGGCCCCAGTATTAGGGCGGGTTCACACATAGCGGAATTTCACTTAAATTCCGCTGCGGACACTCCGCAGCGTTAATCCGCAGCGGAGCCGTTTCTCCATTGACTTTCACTTTAATTTAGCAGTGTTCGTTTACACGATGCGTACAATTCCGCTGCGGAGCATAGGCTGCGGAGCGGAATTTGGTGTCCGCAGCATGCTCTGTCTGTTGCGGAGCAGTGGCGGACTGGTTGCGGACTCATGGCGGAATTTCTCCATTGACTTCAATGGAGAGTCAAAATTCCGCAATGAAGTCCGCAGATCTTATGTGTGCTGCGGAGCGTATTGTTTTTACTACCATGACATTTCTTCATTCTGGCTGGACCTATGTATTTCTAGGTCTACAGCCAGACTGAGGAAGTCAATGGGGCTCCCGTAATGACGGGAGCGTTGCTAGGAGACGTCTGTAAATAGTCACTGTCCAGGGTGCTGAAAGAGTTACGCGATCGGCAGTAACTGTTTCTGCACCCGGGACAGTGACTACCGATCTCAATATACATGTATCTGTAAAAAAAAATATAAGTTCATACTTACCGAGAACTCCCTGCGTCTCTCTCCAGTCCGGCCTCCCAGGATGACGTTTCAGTGTAAGTGACGGCTGCAGCCAATCACAGGCCAAGCACAGGCTGCAGCGGTCACATGGACTGGAGCGTCATCCAGGGAGGTCGGGCTGGATGCCGAAAGAGGGACGCGTCACCAAGACAACGGGCGGTAAGTATGAATTTCTTTGACTTTCACTAGGGAAAGTGCTGTCCCTTCTCTCTATCCTGCACTGATATCCTGCACTGAATAGGGAGAAGAGAAGCACTTTTCCTGCAGTCCGCAGCGGCCAGTCCGCATCAATTTTCTGCACATTTTGTGCAGATCCGCTGCAGAATCTGCAACGCAGATTCTGTGCGGCATTGATGCGGACAGTTGCGGAGGAATTCCGCCATGTGTGGTCATGCCCTTATACATGCACTTGGTAGGTGGGGCCCTGGTGCAGATTGTGCATTGGGGCCCGCAGAGCTTTTGTTCTGCATCTGTTTCTAGGAATTAGAGGGCACGTCCGCTCACCCTGCTAAAGGGGGCACCGAAATATTTGTCCAATGTATGACGCTGTTATTTGTACAATGCATAATAGTGCGCAATAGCGGAGGAGGGGGGCGACAACAGAGGCTCCCGCACTGGGCGCCATCCAATCTAAGGCCATTTCTGCCGGGCAGATCCATTCTTCAAGACCGTAATGGCGGCCATATTGGTTGTCACCCAGCTTCCCAAGTGACATATATAAGAACTTTATGTACTGGGGATCCTTTTATTTCTGGGGCACGATCTCTGAGATTCTCCTCGGTTATTGCAGAACATTTCGATATTTCTTAAGTAGGATATAATTAAATCCCTGAGGCTGAAGGAACGTGAAGAAGTTTTGTCTGGAGTCCAAGTTCAGGAGTTTGAGAACTCGTAGCTGCGGGTCGGGGCTGAGGGGGGTGTCACTGATGGTTGGTGGTATCTTCTGCGGCAATTCATAAATGGTCCTGCGGGGAGTGGCGTGCCAGGCGGACGTGCCAGGACCTGCCGCCGAGCCTTTCATGTGTTGTTGAGTGCGTTGGAGGGTGCCAACAATTTGCGGTGAGAGATCAAAAGGCTTTGGAGATGGCAGTCACAAAAAACAAGGAGCCGGGTCCTCCCACGTGTGCCGGAGCGCGTGTGTCACCGCGCTCGTTTGCCTCTCTATTGGCTCCGGGGTGGGAGCGGCCGCTGTCAGAGACACTTTAATGTCGTCTGTCACAGAAATGAAGAACAGAACCGTAAGACACACACGTGCCCAGATAAGTGGGAGCCCCAGGGGCCCCGCTGCATTGTCTGTAGGGGCCTGGATGTCATGAGTCATTAGGGGCCACACCTAGCAGACAAGAGGGGTCAATGTGACAGTCCCGCGCCCTGTTTTTCATCCTAGCTATACATTTTATGAGCATTAACTTCTATTCTCCGTCCTGTCAGTAGGAAAGACGAATAAACCGAAGCGTGAATCAGACGCCCTGGAATCTTCATCTCTGATGTAACGCTCCCCATGAACTTGTTCTACCAGGTCTGTGGCCTCGTTTGTTGTTCTTCATCTTTCATACCCGACCCCCGCCTATCTGTCAGCTCAGCGCCATAGTCTGTGTGCGCGGCCCTGTGGTGGGGGGTGGGGGAAAGTATCATTAGGGCCACGTGTTCGAAACGCTGGCTCTTGGTTGCGGTATCTGCAGCGTTAAGTGGAGCAGCTGCCCATAGCAACCAATCAGATTGCACCTTTCGTTTTTCAGAGGCCCTTTGGAAAATGAAAGCAGAGATCTGATTGGTTGCTATGGACAACTGTTTTACTTTCCCTTTGTACCATTGTGTTTAATGTATGAACTGGATGGAAACCGTAAGACAAAACCGTATGGTGGGAGAACGCGACTGCCGAGCCGTTAAAGCCGGTCATGTGATTCTATCATGTGATCACATGGACATGCAATGAGGGTGATCTGGGCCCCCGGGCGTTATCGGTCATGGGCCCCTTACCAAACACTGCAGCAGTTTATCATTTCCATTTCTGTTATTCTTGCCGGCCCCGCACCTAAACTTTATGGACGGCTCTAATTGATCGGGGGATGTGGTTATTGTCCCTGCCCTAACAACACAGGTGACACCACACGAATGGCGCGTCCACATTGTAATGAAGGACGACACTTATAACGTTGCGGCAATGTCTTCACCGCGTCATCGGAGACGCAGAAACAAGTGCCGTCCATGCACATGAGCAGGACCACAGCCGTCTGATAAGTGACCAACTGGCCAATATCATACAAAAAATGACCCCCCCCCCCCCCCATTACAACGCAGAAGATTATGGACAATTAATGGGCGATAAATGGGAAATGCAATTGGATTTGTACTTATTCACAATGATCTCTTGTCCGTGGCCGGCCCAGTCCTCCTTGAGAGCCCTAATGGGGCCACATTATGCTGCAAAACACGGACCCCAGCGGCTCAAGTAAACAGACGATAGATCACATAGCGCCCTGGATGAGGCTGACGTACCGTTTACACACGCCAATAATCGCTAACGAGCCAGAGAAATCTTCCCGCGTAAACCCACCTTTATACTGTGATGTGAAGATGCAGGCTGATACCAGTGAACAGTAGCTGTCCATGTGATGATAACGGGGGATCCCTATGGACCGCTGTAAGGCGTTGGGCTCTATAGGGCCGCGTGCCCTCACAATCAGTGACTCCGGGCATTGTGCGGATCTCCCAGTGATAGACATTAATGTGCGCCTGACAGAAGGAGCAGAAATCCTCGGCTTTGGACTTCACAGGGTCTGATCCGGGGATTTAAGCCGCGCTCAACTCTTACCGGCTCTTTTTGTCACATCACAAGTAAATACATCAACTTAATCTTCAAATACCTGCAGGCACAAAGTCCCACTAATTACCCGGGACAGGAAGGGGACGCGCCATTGTCATTTTTGTTTCTCCCCTTTGAAGTCTGATGAAGCTGAGATGCTCCTCTCGTTTATTGTTAATGGCCTGTACTTCAGGAGATGTGACATCAGGAGGGCTGTATACCTTATACGTTGTGTGGGCGACGCGGCTCTGATCCTTCTCTGCCCCATTAATGACACACTGTAACGAGTCAGTCACCTGTGGATGTCACTGGCTGTGTAGGGACTGCAGGTCCCCCATGTCCTCCACAAGGAGAAGTGAGAATGGCGCAGTCTGTCCATATCTATGTATATCCAGTGTCAGTCAGCGGAGCGTCTCATCCTGTACGGTCTAATGTCTATACATCTATATCTACACCCCCCGAGTTCATTCTGATCCTTTACTGTGCAGTAATCCAGCAACACATATTGAGTTCTTACATTACATTAAAGCGTTTAAAAAGTCTCCAATCATTTCCAGAAATGATCATGTGACATCACTCCGGGAGGAGAGAGCAGTGTCTATGCATTTCTATAAGGTCTGGGTGACTCAGTGACTAAATGATATCTTTGTGGCTGCCATAAATGGCTCCTTGCTGAGCCCAACTACAATAGGTGAGGAACAGAACTAGAAGACCACCGGACAGAGCCAAGGAAGGAATGACGCGGCGGCAGCACGGCCTAAGTGAGGTCAGGCCGGACCAAGTGATCTTGCGGGCCTTAGACAGCCCGCGGGCCAGACGTCCCCCCCTGCTTTAAGGGTTATCGTCAATATTCTTTGCTCCATTGCTATAAAATGAGAAATGAAGCAACTTTACGATAGGTCTTGATTAAAAATCTTCTCTCGTTGTGTGTCTACAGCTCCTGAGCAGATCTATGTGTCTCAGTTACAGGCTGCAAAGAAATCCTCTGTTCCTGCAATCATATGTCCTCCATTTACCAAATGTGTAGGAGCTAGAAGTATGGGAGGATTGAGTAACACCTGCATTTGTAGTGTAGCCATGGAAACACATAGTCTGCATAGGAGCTGTGCGCACAAAACAAAGGGGATTTCAAATCTAATTTCATAGTTGCTTCATTTCTTTTCTTTTTAGATGCATTGGAGCAAAAAATACTTTGTTACGGGGGTGATAGGATTTGAAGCTTCTATTCAGCCATTTTTGTTACATTGGTTTCCGGAAATAGTGGGTGGCAACCAATGTGGCCGCCAAGAAAGCTCGAGCAAGGGTCGTCACACGGCTTTTCTAGAGCTTTGAAGGATCAATCTGTCTATGCAAGAAAAGACTGAAGAGTCTAGATAACCAGGGAGAATAGCAGTTCAGGAGTCTAGAAAAGCTGGGTGACTACCTCTGTGCGAGCTGGAAGGGGTCAGCAACTAACAAACGGCTGTGATTAAGAGCGTGGATAGCGCTGGAAACGCGTAAGTGGCTTTTATTATCCTTGCGATGTCGGTTGTTGGAGTTAGCCAAGAATAAAGCTTTTTGTACCTTTCCACGTACGGAGTGCCGCATTACTGCGTTGTGATTTCCAGTTTGTACCTGTGGAGGTTTTACGTGCACCTGTGAACCAGAGATATGGAAGTAGCCGGAGTCGGGTGCGCTGATTTGTTTTTCCTTTTTGCCAGTTAATAGTCACGTGCTCACCCTATAGAAGCTGCTGCCTGAGACCTGTGAAAACGTATCTTGTGATTATGGCGGATACTTATCTTGTGATTATGGCGGATACTTATCTTGTGATTATGGCGGATACTTATCTTGTGATTATGGCGGATACTTATCTTGTGATTATGGCGGATACTTATCTTGTGATTATGGCGGATACTTATCTTGTGATCGCGGCGGATACTTATCTTGTGATTATGGCGGATACTTATCTTGTGATTATGGCGGATACTTATCTTGTGATCGCGGCGGATTCTTATCTTGTGATTATGGCGGATACTTATCTTGTGATTATGGCGGACACTTATCTTGTGATCGCGGCGGATACTTATCTTGTGATTATGGCGGACACTTATCTTGTGATCGCGGCGGATACTTATCTTGTGATTATGGCGGACACTTATCTTGTGATCGCGGCGGATACTTATCTTGTGATCGCGGCGGACACTTATCTTGTGATTATGGCGGACACTTATCTTGTGATTATGGCGGATACTTATCTTGTGATCGCGGCGGATTCTTATCTTGTGATTATGGCGGACACTTATCTTGTGATTATGGCGGATACTTATCTTGTGATCGCGGCGGATACTTATCTTGTGATTATGGCGGATACTTATCTTGTGATCGCGGCGGATTCTTATCTTGTGATCGCGGCGGATTCTTATCTTGTGATTATGGCGGACACTTATCTTGTGATCACGGCGGATACTTATCTTGTGATTATGGCGGATTCTTATCTTGTGATTATGGCGGACACTTATCTTGTGATCACGGCGGATACTTATCTTGTGATCACGGCGGATACTTATCTTGTGATTATGGCGGATTCTTATCTTGTGATTATGGCGGACACTTATCTTGTGATCGCGGCGGATTGTGATCACGGCGGACACTTATCTTGTGATCGCGGCGGATACTTATCTTGTGATCACGGCGGATACTTATCTTGTGATCATGGCGGATTCTTATCTTGTGATTATGGCGGATTCTTATCTTGTGATTACGGCGGATACTTATCTTGTGATTATGGCGGACACTTATCTTGTGATCGCGGCGGATTGTGATCACGGCGGATACTTATCTTGTGATCGCGGCGGATACTTATCTTGTGATCGCGGTGGACACTTATCTTGTGATTACGGCGGATACTTATCTTGTGATTATGGCGGACACTTATCTTGTGATCGCGGCGGATTGTGATCACGGCGGATACTTATCTTGTGATCGCGGCGGATACTTATCTTGTGATCGCGGCGGATACTTATCTTGTGATCGCGGCGGATACTTATCTTGTGATCGCGGCGGATACTTATCTTGTGATCGCGGCGGATACTTATCTTGTGATCGCGGCGGACACTTATCTTGTGATCGCGGCGGATACTTATCTTGTGATCACGGCGGATACTTATCTTGTGATCGCGGCGGATACTTCGCTTGCAGACATAAAACATTCTTTTGAGCATCTTATATTTTCTTGCACTTTTATAAATGATTTTCGGGAATATTCACACAGCAGATTTGTTGTAGACGTTTCTGCAGCCGAGTAATTTCTTCCACACGTGTGAATTTCTGGTCATTTCTGCAGCAGGTGCATGGATATCTGCAAGCTCTGTTCAGATGTATGGGACGGCTGCACAAGTTTCTGCAACTAATCTGCGACGTGTGTGAATATACCCTTAGAATTTAACTTGGAATTGACACTTGACGCTTTCAAGAGCTTCAGCAGCAGAATCGGCCCGCATGGCACCATGTAGTGAGGGGATGCCAGGCATGGGACGGGCACCATAAACTCTTTAGTTCTTTGAAGTGCAGGCAATTTTGGAAACTGCCATAAAATGGAGCAGATGCTAAATTTAAGTCACCAAACCCTTCAGCACATGCAGTGGACATGGCGACGCTCACGTGGAGCCGCAGCCTGCAGAACTTATTTGGGTAAGAGAGTTGTGGGCTTGTCGCTCTGACTAAGACGTTTGCTCCATAAGAAATTAAACACGACTTCCTTCCCAATCTGGTCCAGTCACTTTCTAATCATAGAGCCTGGAAAAGTCAAAGCCGCTCCCTTGGAAAGGTGCCCAGGACTTCTGGAGATGTGAGGTCTCATGAAATCTCCGCACGTGGAGACGACCTGCTTCATTCTCAGGATGCACCTTAAATATGACCTAGAATTCTCTGCACCCATAGACTCCGCAAGTAGTCAGCGACCTACAGGGCACAGGCAATGGACACGGGGGCCATAGACATCACTTGTGGATAAGCGAAGCAGACGGAGCAGGCAAAAGAGGTCACGGGCCCCATAACAATTGTGCATAGTCAGGAAATACATTCATCTTTTGCACATTTGGGGGGTTTCTTTGCAGGGCCTGCAGCTTTAATTAGAGTTGATCTGGCTGTGGACCCCGTCTGGTAACCCCCGGCCCTGATATTAACTGATCTGAATCAATCAATCAATCGTGACTGACCAGAAAGATCCAACTCCCCATGTCATTGCTTCCACCGAGATCAGTCAGCAGGGGGTGTCTGATGATGTCCCTATAGATGGGGCCAGACGTGTCATGTCACTGGGCACCATAGACCGCCGGAGACTGAGGAGCTGGACCCTTGTTCTGGACTGACCCACCGCTGCTGGGATAAGTGGAAATGACACAGCACTAAACCGCGCTACATCCACATCTCTGCTGCTCCTAGATCCCTCATCATAGGGGACGCAGCAAGCAGAGGAGTAACGTGAAGCTCCTGGTCCCAACCATTTTTAGGCTATGTTCACACAGAGTATTTTGCAGGCAGAATTTCTGCCTCAAAATTCCGTTTGGAAGTTTGAGGCAGATTTTCCTCTCCCTGCACGCCGATTTTCGCGGCGTTTTTCCCCTGCGGCCATTGGGCGCTGCGGGCATAAAACAATGCAAAATACACTTTCTCTGCCAGAGGTAGAAACGCCCGAACATAGGGCATGTCGCTTCTTTTACCCGCAAGCCGGTTTTACCTCGCGGGAGAAAACCGCCCCCGCCTCCCATTGAAATCGACGGGAGGCATTTTCGGCCCGTTTTTGAGTAGTTTTTTGGCGCGGTTTCCACGTCAAAAAACTCGTCAAGAAAAAACTCAGTGTGAACTTAGCCTTATAGTGCTGGCGTCTTATGTAGCAGAGGGGCCACCTCAGGGCCCGGGCGTGACTGCACCCTCTAAATCTATGCCCCTGGCAGCGACATGTCGGGAATAACACTGGACGCTTTATAAGCAGAACAGAATTCATTCATTGATGTATTTTTCGCCTCTGTTATAAATTCCTCTTTTTATCCGTCAGACATTCCCCCATTTTACAGAAAACTACAGCATGTCCTGAGAACAAGTCCTGCTCTGTGCCCGCTGTCAGTCCTGCTCTGTGCCCGCTGTCAGTCCTGCTCTGTGCCCGCTGTCAGTCCTGCTCTGTGCCCGCTGTCAGTCCTGCTCTGTGCCCGCTGTCAGTCCTGCTCTGTGCCCGCTGTCAGTCCTGCTCTGTGCCCGCTGTCAGTCCTGCTCTGTGCCCGCTGTCCGTCCTGCTCTGTGCCCGCTGTCAGTCCTGCTCTGTGTCCGCTGTCAGTCCTGCTCTGTGTCCGCTGTCAGTCCTGCTCTGTGCCCGCTGTCAGTCCTGCTCTGTGCCCGCTGTCAGTCCTGCTCTGTGCCCGCTGTCAGTCCTGCTCTGTGCCCGCTGTCAGTCCTGCTCTGTGCCCGCTGTCAGTCCTGCTCTGTGCCCGCTGTCCGTCCTGCTCTGTGCCCGCTGTCAGTCCTGCTCTGTGTCCGCTGTCAGTCCTGCTCTGTGTCCGCTGTCAGTCCTGCTCTGTGCCCGCTGTCAGTCCTGCTCTGTGCCCGCTGTCAGTCCTGCTCTGTGCCCGCTGTCAGTCCTGCTCTGTGCCCGCTGTCAGTCCTGCTCTGTGCCCGCTGTCAGTCCTGCTCTGTGCCCGCTGTCAGTCCTGCTCTGTGCCTGCTGTCAGTTGTGCCTCCTCAGTTATCATTCCTGGCAGAGATGAGGGATCTGGTCATGTCACCTCCAGGATCACTTGGCCGCTGTCCTGATATTTACTTTCTCAGGTCCTAGAAAGGACATGAATCACTCCGGGTTGTAGGTGGAGTGCGGATCATTGCGCTGATTGTGGTAATTATTTCCCTCTGAACTTTCATTTTCTTGGACAATTAATGCTGGAAATAATTGTTGGATCTCCCATCATCAGCGCGATGGACGGAGGAGGAGCGGCTGCGCGGAGGAGGAGCGGCTGCTGCTGCTACTGGACTCTGCTATGTTGTGGAGCCAAACACTAAGCAGCTTATTACACGTGAAGATAAACTGGTAAAAACGAGCGCCCGTCGACCATATAGCGAGTCATTAGCGCTGGATCGTCCTGCCGTATGCCACAATAACCCTTTGTATTTTCGTTATTTTGACGCATTTGAGATCGCGCTTCTTCCCGGCCAACATTTCCGCACCTCCTGTCGGCCCTGTTCACACGGAGTATTTTGACAAGCTATTTGGCGTGGAAACCGCTCCGCAAAACTCATCAAAAAACGGCCGAAAATGCCTCTCATTGATTTCAATGGGAGGTGGTGGCGGTTTTCTCCCGCGAGCGGTAAAACTGCCTCGCGGGAGAAAGAAGGGACATGTCCTATCTTCGCGCGGTTACGCCTCTGACCTCCCATTGACATCAATGGGAGGCAAAGAAGCGTATTTTGCTGAGTTTTTTACCCGTAGCACTAAATGGGCGCGAGTGAAAAACGTAGCGAAAATCACGGCAAACGCCGTGTAGGAAGGTCAAAATCTGCCTCAAAATCCCAAACGGAATTTTGAGGCAGAATTTTCCTCCTGCAAAAAACTCACTCAACCAAAGACGCCACTGATAAAGCAGCGGATCCTGGGCCACCGCGCCATTCTGCAATATACCAGGGGGAGCACATCACAGGTCCCGGCTCCTCCCGGACATGGTCCCCGCTCAGGGATAACATTTACTGGATGTTGTTGACAGAAAGAAAACAAGTTACTTCATTGCAGCTGAAGATGTCAATTAAACCGGTTCTTACGGCTCGGTTGGATTTCACCCACGCAATAATGAATACGTGTAAAGGATTAGAGAGGTTATCTGCCCTGATCCTCGCTGCACGGTGCCAGCGTGCCCGGCTCCTGGGTCATGTCACTTACCTGCACCAAGTTACCACCCCAATCGGTCACGCTGCACCCACCTGCCAGCTGTCACAATATCTGCATGTCCCCTTTAACTGCATCATTAACCCCGCGTGACCAATGGCAAAATCATGACCCAAAAGGTGACAGTGCCCTGTCCAACGCCAGCCCCAGTATTGTGTCACAGCCCGGGCCCAGTGGACCAGTTCTACAACTGCCAGCATGTCAATTGCTCACCATCTCAAGATCTCTGCTTGCTGTCAGTTAATGTTAATATTCTTTTTTTAAAGATCACCTCTCCTGACATGTTTTAATAAATACTTGGATTCTAGAGCATCTGAACTCGGCGTTGTGCCGTTCCTCTGTTATTCCTCCTAGAAATGTATGAATAAATGGAAAACTGGGTGGTACTATTTCCCTTGTCAGAGGGGGGTGTCCCTACAGTCTCACTCTGTTAACACTGATTGAACATTGTCATCCCTAACTGGTAGCGCGTGTTAGTGTTACATTTATTTATACATTTCTAGGAGGGATAACAGAGGAACAGCACAATGCACAACACAAGGTTCTACAGAATTCTTATTCCATGGAAAATACAAGTATTTCCTAAAACAGACATGTCAGGATAGTTGACGGGTCCTTTTTAAGTGGCTTAATCCCATCCTGACCTAGTCCTGCTCGCACAGCTGCAGATTGGTACAGTTGTGTCCAGTCTAGACAATCCTCTGGGAGCTTCAGCACCACAAATCTGTCTCCTGCCCTGATAGGACGGCCTTATATAGGATGTGCCCGATGCAGCATCTTCTATTGATGTCACTAATGTATATAGTGCCCAAATCACACTGCCCAATTATTAAAAAGGGAAATGTAGCTGAGTGCGGTACAAAGGCCTTGTCAATGGTTTGGGCAACAAGTGTGAGATTGGGGGGTGCAATCTCCGGGTGCCCAATCCATCAGAGTCAGTGGTGCCCCTTTAGTACTGATAAGTAATGTGCCCCATAGGGCTGCACACGGCTAAGGCCGTCCCTGACAAGTAAAATGTATAAGTCTGGAGTCCAGCTCAAACATGATTGCCTGTCCTGAGACACTTTAACAAACTCTCAGCTGTGAGACCAGGAATAGGTCTGTATAGGTTTTAAGGCTCTAGATGTAAACTAGAATGTTTCCGTTCACTGACAGCCATCATAGATCTTGAAAATGATGAGAAATTCAAACACAATGTCTGTTAGAAAGCTGCAGAACTTTCATTACACAAGGATGGATGGTTAGTGGTCTATCTGGAGACCCCCAAGCGCAGGATCCACCTCAATATGGAGCGCGTCAGGCCCAGAGAAGGGACCCGCACTGGACATCCACAGCGGAAGGGAATACACATAGATCTCCGGTGCCCATTGTGCTCCAGTCATGTGTCCGCAGTGTTTGTGACAGTCAGGTGTGGGCTCTTGGGGTGCAGGTGTGGAGTGTATGACGGGAGTCCGGATCTCAGCTGGAAACAGTCAGGAGGCTTGTGAGATCCAGCCCATGACTTCTCCGCAGCTCGCACGTAATCGCCAATAAATCACCATCTCGTTGTCTTCTGTTCCCCCATTGTATCTGCAGCAATAAAATCCTGTTGTGTTGCGCAGCGTGTCATTGTATATGATTCAGTGTGAAATTATAGCCCGTGTGTCATAGAAACGCTGCAGAGCATCTCGTGTGAACGCCGCGGCTTGTCGTAGCTTGTGCTCATTGTTCTCAGGTCAATTACAATATTATCATCCGGAATACGACTGAAAACATTATAAACAAAACTCCCCCAGAAGACGCAATGCTCTGCTCCGCGCACGGACTCCAAGGTGTAGGGACCATCACCTTCATTATTGGGATCATCCACCTCATTATAGGGATCAGTCTGGGATAACCCCGGTAACTACAAGCCGTGCAGCTCAGATACTAAATAGATCACAATTCCACTTATAGGCCATGTTCACACACAGCAGATTTGTTGTAGGAATTCCTGCGACCGTCCCATTCATCTGAATGCAGAAAACCAAGTGCAGAAACAGCGGGAGGCCCATAGACCGCACTGCATACAAGACCAGTGATGTCATAAGTAGGTGTGATGACATCACACTAACTGCACGATGATGTCATCACACCGGGTGAAGCGCTCACAATATATACAGATGAATGCTTTATACTTGATGGCCCCGTCCACTCTCATCCCTGACTCCTGGCGGAGATTTAGACTACAGATCAGCTGCAGCGCAGACCACCACTGGAGCGAACCTTTAGTCACTGGGGGCTGAATAAATAATTGGATCTCATCTTGTTCATCCGTATCGGTGCAGGTAAGAGCTCTCCGCCTGGAGTCCAGGACAGGAGAGAGATCTGTGCAGCTGCTCACAGAGCAGGATTATCTACACTGATACATTGTAACATACCCTCAGCTGACAGGGTCAGGATTTCAGACTTTGCATATAAATAATGAGTGTTTCAATTTACTGACAGCAAGCAGAGATCTTTGAAAATGATGAAGACTTGAAATAAAGTATACTAGAAGGCTGTAGCACATTATACGATGATTCACAGAAGAACGGAGCAGATAAATTACGCACGAGTTACTGAAGTGAATTTAATCACGTATAACGTATGACAGACGGCGAGCGCACAGCATGACATCACGGCTGCCACTGACAGCTCTGCCGCCCCACATTACAGCACAGACGGAGTTACATTTTTTTGCAACTTTTGACTATGGGTCACAGATAAGACCCTGAAGGGCCACATTCTGCCCCCGGGGCCCATCAGGACAGGCACACGGCACGACTCTGTATTATCTGTGGAGCTGACAGAGGGGGAAGTATGGAGCTATATATGATCTATACATGCAGCATGATTACTCCTCTGTCCTGCCCTCTGATAACACTGCTGGTCATCATTTATAAGGGAGATTATGGACCCCCCCAGGTGTAAGGGCTCGGGTGAGACTGCACCCCCTATTTCTACATAGTATATCAGTCATCAGGAAGGGTCTTGTACCGTCAGGCAACTCTGTTGTCAGGTGAGCAGTTGTCACTTAGGATTCTGGCGCTGCACCGTCATGGCGTCCATTCTTCTACCGTCGACCCACGTAATGTTAGCGGCCGGCTCTGTCTTCACATGGGAGTAGAAGAGGAAGAGGGAAGAGGAGAAAAGGAGGAAGTAGAGGAAGAGGGAGGAGGAAGAAGAGGAAGAGGGAGGAGAAGAAGAGGAAGAGGGAGGAGAGGAAGAGGGAGGAGAAGAAGAGGAAGAGGGAGGAGAAGAAGAGGAAGGAGAGGAAGAGGGAGGAGAAGAAGAGGAAGAGGGAGGAGAAGAAGAGGAAGAGGGAGGAGAAGAAGAGGAAGAGGGAGGAGAGGAAGAGGGAGGAGAAGAAGAGGAAGGAGAAGAAGAGGAAGAGGGAGGAGAAGAAGAGGAAGAGGGAGGAGAAGAAGAGGAAGAGGGAGGAGAAGAAGAGGAAGAGGGAGGAGAAGAAGAGGAAGAGGGAGGAGAAGAAGAGGAAGGAGGAAGAAGAGGAAGAGGGAGGAGGAAGAAGAGGAAGAGGGAGGAGAAGAAGAGGAAGAGGGAGGAGAGGAAGAGGGAGGAGAAGAAGAGGAAGAGGGAGGAGAAGAAGAGGAAGGAGAAGAAGAGGAAGAGGGAGGAGAAGAAGAGGAAGAGGGAGGAGAAGAAGAGGAAGAGGGAGGAGAGGAAGAGGGAGGAGAAGAAGAGGAAGAGGGAGGAGAAGAAGAGGAAGGAGAAGAAGAGGAAGAGGGAGGAGAAGAAGAGGAAAAAGAAAAAGAGGAGGACAAAGAAGAATAGGAAGAAGAAGAGGAGGAAGAAGAGGAGGAAGAAGAGGAGGAAGAAGAGGAGGAAGAAGAGGAGGAAGAAGAGGAGGAAGAAGAGGAGGAAGAAGAGGAGGAAGAAGAGGAAGAAGAAGAGGAAGAAGAAGAGGAAGAAGAAGAAGAGGAGGAAGAAGAAGAGGAGGAGGAAGAAGAGGAGAAAGAGAAGGAAGAAGAGGAGGAAGAAGAGGAGGAAGAAGAAGAGGAGGAGGAAGAAGTGGAAGAGGAAGAAGAAGAAGAAAAATAAGAGGAGGAAGAAGAAAAATAAGAAGAGGAAGAAGAGGAAGAAGAAGAGGAAGAAGAAGAGGAAGAAGAAGAGGAAGAAGAAAAGGAAGAAGAGGAGGAAGAAGAGAAAGAAAAGAGGAAGAAGAGGAAGAAGAGAAAAAAGAGGCGGAAGAAGAGAAAGAGAAGAGGAAGAAGAAGAGGAAGAAGAAGAGGAGAAGATGAGGAAGAGGAGGCAGACGAAGAGGAGAAAGAAGAAGAGGAAGAGAAGAAGAGGAAGAAGAAAAAAGAGGAAGAAAAAGAAAGAATAGAAAAAAAATGAAGAGGAGGAAGAAGAAGAGGAGGAAGAAAAAGAAGAAGAAGAAGAAGAAAAAGAAGAGGAAGAAGAAGAGGAGGAAGAGGAATAGGAGGAAGAAGAAGAGGAAGAAAAAAAAAGAAGAAGAAAAAGAAGAGGAGGAAAAAGAAGAGGAGGAAGAAGAAAAGGAAGAAGAGGAAGAAGAGGAGGAGGAAGAAGAGACAGAGAAGAGGAAGAAGAAGAGGATGAGGAAGAGGAGAAAGGAGAAGAGGAGGAAGAAGAAGAGGAGAAAGAAGAAGAGGAAGAAAAAGAGAAAAAAAAGGAAGAGGAGGAAGAAGAAGAGGAAAAAGAGGAAGAACAGGAAGATAAGAAGAGAAAGAGAGGCATAAGAACGAAGAGGAAGAAGGGGAAGAGGAAGAAGAAGAGGAGGAAGAAGAATAGGAGGAAGAAGAAGAAAAAAAAGAAGAGGAGGAAGAAGAAGAAGAGGAAGAAGAAAAGGAAGAAGAAAAGGAAGAAGAAAAGGAAGAAGAGGAGGAAGAAGAGGAGGAAGAAGAGGAGGAAGAAGAGACAGAGAAGAGGAAGAAGAGGAGGAAGAAGAGACAGAGAAGAGGAAGAAGAAGAGGAAGAAGAAGAGGATGAGGAAGAGGAGAAAGGAGAAGAGGAGGAAGAAGAAGAGGAGAAAGAGGAAGAGAAGAAGAGGAAGAAGAAAAAAGAGGAAGAAAAAGAGAAAGAAGAGAAAAAAAAAGGAAGAGGAGGAAGAAGAAGAAGAGGAAAAAGAGGAAGAACAGGAAGATAAGAAGAGAAAGAGAGGCATAAGAACGAAGAGGAAGAAGGGGAAGAGGAAGAAGAAGAGGAACAGAAGAAGAGGAAGAAGCAGAGGAAGAAGAAGAGGAAGAGGAGGAAGAAGAAGAGGAAGAGCTCCTGAGACCAGAAATAGAGGAAAAGGGCAAAGTTTGTCAAAAGCAAATGTCTGATTCTATAGAGTGCGGAGGAGTGCGGGCGCTGGGCACCTGGATGAGGAGGCAATGCCAACCAAACACAGGCACAGCCCGCATCAGACCCTGCTCAGTGCCCGGCCATGAAGAAGACGTCTGAGGTATAAAGTGTGCCCCCTCCTCCCACAAAGTGACGTGTCCGGGGTCCCACCAGAGGTGCCAACCCCTCATAAATTCACAGACAGGCCCAAAAGTAGTGGGGAGGTTTCTGTCATATAAGTTGGGGGGAGGGGGTCTGCAGACTTGGCGGGGTATGGAGTGGACGACGTCCTGGTCATGTGATGGACACACAGCTGCGCGGCTCGTTACAAGACACAGCTGTGATAAATGTAGTGTAACTGTAACGAGCCGTGCCTCTGTGTGTCCTAACATGACCAAGACAGATTTTTATACCCTGGAAGTAAACAGTGATGTGATGTAATGTTCCTATTCACTGATAGCAAGCAGAGATCTTGAAAACTTTAAGGAATCGATACAGAAATTATAGAGGAAGAATTGTACTATGAATAAGCGTTACCACCTTAACTACAATGGGGAAAAATGGCGCCAAAACTCAATCCGTGCGGTTCAGTAACACGACTTGTGATTGAATGTGAGAAGATTCCGGCTGACGACAGGCGACACACGGGCTGGAGAGCTGCCACCCTGCACGGAGCAATAGGAGATTATTCCCATAGGATTGCTGGAAGTATCAGATATTCGGAGAGGCACACATGTCGGAGCAGGTGAGGGGCCCGTCTCCCCGGGGCTTCCACTCCGCACGGCACCTTGAGTCACCCAAAACCAACCAACAACGAGAAGAAGCCAAGGACGGAATCATACCCCCCCCCCCCCTCCCCGAGCACCCCACAGAACCCCCTGTCCCCTCCCCCTCCATATAAGTGTCAAAACTCAGCAGCCAATCAGAATCCATGTTACATTTAAGCAATGCAGTTCATCATTTGAATGCTGAATTCTGATTGGTTGATTTAGAACATGACAAAATGATGTGCCCCCGGTTCCAACTACTGGGTCAAAGGTTCGTAGATCAGCATCAGGTCCTGTAAACCACAGACGACATCATCAGTGGGACGGGTCGTGGTGAAGAGGTCAGCGACAGTCCTCCGGACACCGTCACAGGTGGTCACCACCTCACCCACTGCCCTGCTGGAGCCGCCCGTCACCTATAAGAAAGATGACATAACGGGACCACAGGGAGCAGGTGCGGTGTAAGAATCACCTGTCCTCAGGTAAGACCCTCACTACTGGAAGCCACAACTGCATCAGAACTGTTCATCCAGAGCTTCATACATCAGGTCCCTGGCTGAGCAGCTGCACCTGAGATCTCCATGTACAATGCCAAGTGTCACTACAGTCACAGCCAGAGCTGCAATCATAACTCTGCTGATCATATAAAGAGGACCGGCCACTACAGTCACAGCCAGAGCTGCAATCATAACTCTGCTGGTCATATAAAGAGGACCAGTCACTACAGTCACAGCCAGAGCTGCAATCATAACTCTGCTGATCATATAAAGAGGACCGGTCACTACAGTCACAGCCAGAGCTGCAATCATAACTCTGCTAGTCATATAAAGAGGACCGGTCACTGCAGTCACAGCAAGAGCTGCAATCATAACTCTGCTAGTCATACAAAGAGGACCGGTCACTACAGTCACAGCCAGAGCTGCAATCATAACTCTGCTAGTCATATAAAGAGGACTGGTCACTACAGCCAGAGCTGCAATCATAACTCTGCTGGTCATATAAAGAGGACCGGTCACTACAGTCACAGTCAGAGCTGCAATCATAGTTTTGCTGGATTCTATGAAAACAATGGACAGTTTATTTTCCATACTCCACAACCATAACTGTGCGGCCACCACCAACTGAACTCCCATAATGCAATGCTCTCTGGTAACCGAAAACTAGCAACTTTAACTGCAGCTCTGGATGTGACTGGAGGATTGGAGGATCAGCTCACTATAAGTACAGTAAAGGATTAATTATAAATGGTGGAGGAGAGCGGTCCTGGTTGTGTGAGATGTGTGTGGCCTCTCTCCGGGTTATAATCTGCAGCCACATTCACTCTGCAGCACATCTCATATCGGACATTGTGTCAGAGCATCTCATATGTGCGGTCAATGGTGATTTATAGCGAGAGATGAAGCCGCCGCCGTCACGCCGAGCGCTGACTCCTGATGGATCTTTCCTTTCATGTCGGCTTCACCTTCTAATAAACTTTACTTGTAAACCGGGATACGACACATCGCTCATCCAGAGGAAAGATCAGGGGCGTCTAATCATCAGCGTGACGCTGATCTCCTCTGTACAGATCTATCATCCTTCCAAAGCAATGGCTGCCACTCTTCATTACCCAAGGCACCCAAGGGTGCAGGCAGAGCTACCATTATGTTGGATCTTGCCTTGCGTAATACCATCTGGCGTTCGCCCCCTGTCCACCATATGATGTAATGTCAGTGTATAATAACCATCCAACGCCTAATCCTAAGCGCCATGCAATATGGTCCCAAATAACAGCGCCATAGAGCACTGTCGGAGGAGATGATCCCGGAAACTCACCTGGCGGAGGAGATGATCCCGGAAACTCACCTGGCGGAGGAGATGATCCCGGAAACTCACCTGGTAGAGGAGATTATCCCGAAAAGTCACCTGGTGGAGGAGATGATCCTGGAAACTCACCTGGCGAAGGAGATTATCCCGGAAACTCACCTGGCGGAGGAGATGATTGAGGAAACTCACCTGGCGGAGGAGATGATTGAGGAAACTCACCTGGCAGAAGAGATGATCCCGGAAACTCACCTGTAGGAGGAGATGATTGACGAAACTCACCTGGCGGAGGAGATGATCCCTGAAACTCACCTGGCGCAGGAGATGATCCAGGAAACTCACCTAGCAGAGGAAATGATCCCGGAAACTCACCTGTCGGAGGAGATGATCCCGGAAACTCACCTGGCGGAGGAGATGATCCCGGAAACTCACCTGGTAGAGGAGATTATCCCGAAAAGTCACCTGGTGGAGGAGATGATCCCGAAAAGTCACCTGGCGGAGGAGATGATTGAGGAAACTCACCTGGCGGAGGAGATGATTGAGGAAACTCACCTGGCGGAGGAGATGATTGAGGAAACTCACCTGGCGGAGGAGATGATTGAGGAAACTCACCTGGCGGAGGAGATGATCCCTGAAACTCACCTAGCGGAGGAGATGATCCAGGAAACTCACCTAGCAGAGGAAATGATCCCGGAAACTCACCTGGCGGAGGAGATGATTGAGGAAACTCACCTGGCGGAGGAGATGATTGAGGAAACACCTGGCAGAGGAGACGATTGAGGAAACTCACCTGGCAGAGGAGATGATCCCGGAAAGTCACCTGGCGGAGGAGATGATCCCGGAAACTCACCTGGTGGAGGAGATGATCCCGGAAACTCACCTGGCGGAGGAGATGATCCCGGAAACTCACCTGGCGAAGGAAATGATCCCGGAAACTCACCTGGCGGAGGAGATGATCCCGGAAACTCACCTAGTGGAGGAAATGATCCCGGAAACTCACCTGGCGGAGGAGATGATTGACGAAACTCACCTGGCGGAGGAGATTATCCCGGAAACTCACCTAGTGGAGGAGATGATCCCTGAAACTCACCTGGCGGAGGAGATGATCCAGGAAACTCACCTAGTGGAGGAAATGATCCCGGAAACTCACCTGGCGGAGGAGATGATCCCGGAAACTCACCTGGTGGAGGAGATGATCCCGGAAACTCACCTGGCGGAGGAGATGATTGAGGAAACTCACCTGGCGGAGGAGATGATTGAGGAAACTCACCTGGCGGAGAAGATGATTGGGGAAACTCACCTGGCGGAGGAGATGATTGAGGAAACTCACCAGGTGGAGGAGATGATCCCGGAAACTCACCTGGTAGAGGAGATTATCCCGAAAAGTCGCTTGGCGGAGGAGATGATTCCGGAAACTCACCTGGCGGAGGAGATGATTGAGGAAACTCACCTGGCGGAGGAGATGATTCCGGAAACTCACCTGGCAGTGGAGATGATTGAGGAAACTCACCTGGCGGAGGAGATGATTGAGGAAACTCACCTGGCGGAGGAGATGATTGAGGAAACTCACCTGGCGGAGGAGATGATTGAGGAAACTCACCTGGCGGAGGAGATGATTGAGGAAACTCACCTGGCAGAGGAGATGATTCCGGAAACTCACCTGGCAGTGGAGATGATTGAGGAAACTCACCTGGCGGAGGAGATGATTGAGGAAACTCACCTGGCGGAGGAGATGATCCCGGAAACTCACCTGGCAGAGGAGATGATTGAGGAAACTCACCAGGCGGAGGAGATGATCCCGGAAACTCACCTGGCGGAGGAGATGATCCCGGAAACTCACCTGGCGGAGGAGATGATTGAGGAAACTCACCTGGCGGAGGAGATGATCCCGGAAACTCACCTGGCAGAGGAGATGATTGAGGAAACTCACCAGGCGGAGGAGATGATCCCGGAAACTCACCTGGCGGAGGAGATGATCCCGGAAACTCACCTGGCGGAGGAGATGATCCCGGAAACTCACCTGGCGGAGGAGATGATCCCGGAAACTCACCTGGCGGAGGAGATGATTGAGGACGGGCAGGTTCATCTAAAGCCTCGACATGAAAACTCACCGGCTGCAGGTCACGGCCCGGTCACCCATCCGGAGCAGAACCTGGAGCCAAAAAGGAGGAGAAATATAAAAGCGCCCAGAAATCTTCTCCGCTCCTGCAAAGTGTGAACGGCTCCTGCAGCCAAGATATAGAAGGATATCAGGACAGGTGTCCAAGTGTCAAACTGCAACATGGAGCTGAAAATCCATCTTAATCTAGTCCTGCTCACACAGCTGAGGTTTTGTTCCATTGAATTAGTGTAGGTAAGAGATAGCAGAATGGAGTCCAGGAGAGAGATTCGCTGCTCAGACTTCTACAGATGTGACAAACCCTCAGCTGCGGGAAGGATTAGGCAGGGGCCCCTGTGCAAGAACGGTCTATGGGCCCCTTGCTCTGTCATAGCTCATCATAGACCCCCCTCAAGTCTCTTACCTCCTGGGCCCTTGTGCAACTGCACAGGTTGCTCATATGGTATGTCCGGCCTTGGGATTAGGTCTGGATGGGTTGTCAGCCTCTGGATGCAAAAATAAATGTTACCATTCACCAACAGCAAGCACAGGTCTTGAAAAGGGTGAGGATTTGATACACAAAGTATATAAGAAAGTTTCAGAACTTTTCACCGTGTCACCTTGTAGGGTAATAGTTGGGGGATGGGCTAAGAAGGTGCAAACTGCAGCCTCGAGAACTAAACGTGCTGAGCGGTTGTCACATCCCCTCCCCCACACGCAGTGACTATGAACATTTGGAGGTCTCACCTGCTCTTCGAGGTTTGGTCTGAGCCCCCGCAGGTCGGCGTCCTCTGTGACCTCTGGGACGTTTATCTGCAGGGACTTCTGATTTATGCCATTGAGTCGCCTCAGGTGAGATCTGAAGTCAATAAACTGTGACCAGAGAAGGCGAAAACACCGAGCGGAAAGTCCTGGGTTCTCTGCAGGGATCTCCACGTGTCGCAGGTGTTTCCCCCGCGGTCTGTCCCAGGACAGGATCTGGGGAGCAATTAAACAGCAACTCCCCCCTAAAATCAGAAAGCTGTAAAATAAAGTCCTGAGTCTCGTCTCTTCCTGGGAGAGCTGGGTCATAACAACCAACATGGCCGCCATACCAACCCTCAGGGTCACACGGCGTGGTCCTATGACTGCGCCCTCACACGGGGGGTCACCCAGACCTGCGCACACATCGGGGATGAGGACCCTTGTCCGGGCTGTAATGGCGGCCATATTGGATGTCTCCCAGGAAGGAGGGGGTTTCTAACAAGTTGATGAGTCTCCACAGGACCTTCACTCCTCCAGGACCCTTCATATCTGGGGGAGAGCTGGTGCAGTCACTAAACACCCTACAGTGTGGGGGGAGCTGCAGCCAGAATATTATTACCTTATTAATGGACAGAAAGAGAAGATCCCGACCAACGAGAGCCCCGTAAGAAGACGTCAGTATGAAGGAGCATGGCAGGCGGGGCCCTGTTACTAATCTCGTATTGGGGCCCCGCAGCTTGAAGTTACGCCCTCGGACATGATGAGGCTCCCACATGTCCTCTGTGCCTCGTCCTCTCCTCATCATCCACCACCCCTCCCCTCCTCCTTCGTTACTCTCATCTTCCGCCAGATTCCTCCCTACAGGGCAGTAGCCACGATCAATAAAACGTAATCATCTAATAATGCAACTTTCTAATAGACTTTCAATTCATCACTATTTTCAAGAGCTCTTCTTGCTGTCAGTGAATGGAAACATCCAGAGGTCCTGGTCTAATACCTGTCTGATGGGGGTTTGTTACACTGTGTCAGTGTAGGCAATTCTCTGTCAGCTCAAATCTTTTTTTTTGTCTCCTGACCTAGTCCTTCTCACACAGCTGAGGACTTCTCGGGCGGCAGTCACACGTGGCAGATTTTGTTGCAGAATGAATGGATCTTGCAGAAATCCCGGCACCTGCTGCAGAAATAACCCAGACAGGTGAAGGGAACTGATCTCCAGTCACAGAAGTTTCTGCACCAAAATCTACCGAGTGTGACTGCTCCCTTAGGCCTTGTTCACACAGTGCAGATTTGCTGCAGATTTTACCTGCATTTTTTTTTTAAGCCAAAACCAGTAATGGATCCAGGAGAGCCGACCTATCAGGCCTTCCTTTATATATGTCTTATGTTTAGGCTCCGTTCCTGGTTTTGGCTAAAAAAAAACAAACATGTAAAATCTGCAGCACATCTGCACTGTGTGAACAAGACCTTACAACGTATCCAGTCTGAAGTGAAGGGAGTGATCGACCACACAGGACATCATGGTCACAGATCTCTTTCTATGTGCGTACATTTACTGACAGGTCAGCAGAGATCCGTAACATGAGCGGAGCTGAGGGTTTGTTACAATGTATCCAGTCTGGACAATCCCCTGTGAGCTAAATAGCCTGGACTCCAGACCAATACATTGTAACAAACTATCAGCTCTGATTATTTTGCAGGTAACTTGATATAGGGCGAGGTAAAGATGGTGGCTGCTGCGTGCGCTGACCCCTGACAGATCGTGTCAGACATAAAGAAGTGAAACGTAACAGTAATTACACTGAATGAGTCGTTACATTATCTCCACTTGTTTTCCGTCGGTGGGTGTGGCTGTATTGTAGCCCCGCCCACATCATCTGATAAAACAATAAAGGAATAATTAGGTCCGGACTCTATTGTTTTTCTGGCCGTCCCACTAATGGAAATATTGTCCGCAGTCCAGCGCTGCGATGTCCCGGAACGACCAGCAAGGAAAATATCACACGGGTTGTTTTGCTGGAAAGGGGGAGGGGTGGTTATTTTTCCATATTTAGGGCTTCCCCTGGATGGTGCCCGTGACCCCCCATGTCATGCCGTCATTTCCGTCCTGCTCTTCTTTACGGTTTTCCCTTTTACACAACAATCAATATTCCCAAACATTTCATCCCGCGGGAAATCTGCGGAGCTGGAGAATGAATCCGACAAAAACTTCTGATCTTCTGAAACTTGTGGAAGTGGAACTATCCCCCCCCAGTGTATAATATTTGTGCCCCCCTGTAGTTCCCGTCAGTCTGGGGGTTTCTACATTATTGCAGCTCAGGGCTTTTATCTCCATGACACAGATTTTCCCACACCAGAAACAGTTGTCAGACTCCGGCAGTCATGTGACTACTAAGCTCCTCCCAGAATAGGGGTAAAAAGGAGCATCATGGGAGATACGAAAATAAAAAGAAAGGTATTCATACATTTCCATTCCACGTGGCCGATCACCACTGATCTCCTGCGGTCATGATATCATGGGAGGTCTGGAGGGAAATGTCTGACTGACACAGGGGTCCGCATATCCTACAAACCATATCAGCCCCTTGTCCGGCCTCAGATCTCACCACAATAAACTGATGGTAAATATCCAGCTCGTGACTGTTGGGGGTCACTAGTTGTGCCCCCCATATACCACAACCACATCAGGGTCAGACATTGGCCACCAGTGACCACCCGCGGTTTGGGCCACGGGATTGTACAATATATCTGCGGGCAACATATGGATGAACCAGACTCCATGGCCACACGGCCGTAACTGAGTGAGTGTGTAGCAGGGGCCCCATTCAGAAGCTGGCTGGAGAGTAGCGGTGGATTGTGCCAGGCGGTAATCTGGAGGGATTAGCTGTGTGGGCAGCGCGGGATGATCGGTGTACACAAGGATTGCAGCTTGGAACCACATTTTGGCTCCGAATAATAACAACAATTCCTGAAAATCACCCGTAAAGAAGAGAGAGCGGAGGTCACAGAGAGCGCGGAGGTCATAGAGAGTGCGGAGGTCATAGAGAGCGCGGAGGTCACAGTCACAGGGAGCGCGGAGGTCATAGAGAGCGTGGAGGTCACAGAGAGAGCGGAGGTCATAGAGAGCGCGGAGGTCACAGAGAGAGAGCGGATGTCACAGAGAGAGAGCGGAGGTCATAGAGAGAGAGCGGAGGTCACAGAGAGAGCGCGGAGGTCATAGAGAGCGCGGAGGTCACAGAGAGCGCGGAGGTCATAGAGAGCGCGGAGGTCACAGTCACAGAGAGCACGGAGGTCATAGAGAGCGCGGAGGTCACAGAGAGCGTGGAGGTCACAGAGAGCGCGGAGGTCATAGAGAGCGTGGAGGTCACAGTCACAGAGAGCGCGGAGGTCATAGAGAGCGCGGAGGTCATAGAGAGCACGGAGGTCACAGTCACAGAGAGTGCGGAGGTCATAGAGAGCGCGGAGGTCACAGAGAGCGCGGAGGTCACAGAGAGCGCGGAGGTCATAGAGAGCGTGGAGGTCACAGAGAGCGCGGAGGTCATAGAGAGCGTGGAGGTCACAGAGAGCGCGGAGGTCATAGAGAGCGTGGAGGTCACAGTCACAGAGAGCGCGGAGGTCATAGAGAGCGCGGAGGTCACAGTCACAGAGAGCGTGAAGGTCATAGAGAGCGCGGAGGTCACAGAGAGACCGCTCATCACCATTACTGAAGGAACTCGTGTAGAGACGGCCGATAAGGGGCCTCAGATTTCTAAAGCTTCTGCCTGATTTTTATCATTGTACTTTCTCCAGCTCTGCTATGTTCTCTCTGGAGCGTAGTGTCACCACATTCACAAAGGCGGCGCCTCCATGTGATTACTAGAGAGACAGCGCTATACTCCCAAGTTTTACTTTTTTGGGCATCCCAATATTTGCTGTGCTTGTGCAGCTGCTGCCTGGCATTGAGCTCCGCTGCTTGGTTTGCAGGATTTTCTCGCTCTGTTCTCACTGGTTGAATTCCATTTTGTGTTCTCAGAATATGACGCCGACTCCCGATACCGTCCTGTAGATAAAGTCACGCTGAACAATCCAGCAGGCAAGCTGCAATTCTGTATTCCAAGGCTTCTAATTCCTGCATGTGGCTCCGTGGTCAGTACCGGGGGCCACTATGGGTTTCTCTGATGAAATTGTGTATAAGATAAGGAAATGGGATTGTGAGCTCCTGGGACGAGGGAGTGATGTGAGATGTACGTTGTGTGTGCAGCTGCAGAATGGGGCCTTCTACCTCCGAATCAAATGATTTATTTAGGCGGGATTCACACGCTGCGTTTTTCTGCGTTTTTCATGGTATTTTTTGCAGCGTTTTTTCATGCAGTTTTTAGTGCGGCCGAATGTTACATTAAAGTCTATAGTGCAATATAAAATGCGCCAAATACAACTGCGTTTGGTTTTTTAGGCAATTTTGTAGTCAGTGGCGTTTTTTTCTGAACGCGGCCTGCTCTGGCGGTTTTTTCTGAACGCGGCGTGCTCTGGCGGTTTTTTCTGAACGCGGCCTGCTCTGGCGGTTTTTTCTGAACGCGGCCTGCTCTGGCGGTTTTTTCTGAACGCGGCGTGCTCTGGCGGCTTTTTCTGAACGCGGCCTGCTCTGGCGGTTTTTTCTGAACGCAGCGTGCTCTGGCGGTTTTTTCTGAACGCGGCCTGCTCTGGCGTTTTTTTCTGAACGCGGCGTGCTCTGGCGTTTTTCCCATAGGCTTCTATATAGGACTTCAAAAACAATAGAAAAAAGCCAAAATAACACCACATCCAAAACGCATGTAAGGCGATGTTCACACGCTAAAGTAAAAATGTCTGAGAATGACGGAGCGGTTTTCAAGGGAAAGCCTCGGATTTTCAGCCATTTTTAAAGCATCAAACGTTTTTTGATGGATTTTTTGGAGTCGTTTTTGGAGCTGTTTTTCTTTAGACGCAATAAAATACGGCTCCAAAAACGTCTCAAGACGTGACACGCACTTCCTTTTATGGTATGTGTTTTTTTACGCTGCGTTTTTTTTAAACGGCCGCGTAAATACAACACCCCATCTAATGTCGTTTTTTCCATTGAAATCAATGGGAAGAAGTTTGGGGCGTTCAGCTTACGTTATTTCAGGTGTTTTTAGAGGCATTTACGCCCCGAAAAAAAGGCTGAAAACACAGCGTGCGAACATCCCCCGACATTGGAAAAACGCTGTCGTTTTCAGAAGTTTTTTGATGCAGTTTAAAATGCCAGAAAAATTCTGTGTGTGATTTAGTCCTGGTCTCGGTCTTGGTCTTGGTCTCGGAGTCTTGGCCTTTGTCTCGGTCTCAATCTTGGTCTCTGTCGTCTCGGTCTCAATCTTGGTCTCGGTCTTGGTCTCTGTCGTCTCGGTCTCGGAGTCTCGGTCTTGGCCTTTGTCTCGGTCTCGGTCTTGGTCTCGGTTTTGGTCGTCTCGGTCTTGGTCTCGGAGTCTTGGCCTTTGTCTCGGTCTCAATCTTGGTCTCGGTCTCGGTCTTGGTCTCGGTCTTGGTCTCTGTCGTCTCGGTCTCGGAGTCTCGGTCTTGGCCTTTGTCTCGGTCTCGGAGTCTTGGCCTTTGTCTCGGTCTCGGTCTTGGTCTCGGTTTTGGTCGTCTCGGTCTTGGTCTCGGAGTCTTGGCCTTTGTCTCGGTCTCAATCTTGGTCTCGGTCTTGGTCTCGGTCTTGGTCTCTGTCGTCTCGGTCTCGGAGTCTCGGTCTTGGCCTTTGTCTCGGTCTCGGTCTTGGTCTAGGTTTTGGTCGTCTCGGTCTTGGTCTTGGTCTCGGTCTTGGTCTCGGTCTTGGTCTTGGTCTCGGTCTCGGTTTTGGTCGTCTCGGTCTTGGTCTCGGTCTTCATTGGGCTTTTGTTGACAGCAATAATCATATTGAATTTAGAGGAGGGTAAGGAGCCGGGGGCCAATTCTCTTCGAACCAGATTCACAATTCAATGTCGTTGCTTGATGATGGGTGTTCTGGTGCCACCCCCTCCCCCACCTCTATCCTATAGTACGCAGAGGTGCAGCCTAGGACAGGCGGCTGGGGTTAGAGTGTTATGGGCAGCGGTCTACACCAGAGTTTTTATTTTGCGCGGGGTTCTTCCTCCTCAGTCTATGCCCCAGTTTATAGCCACAGACATATTTGTATCACTGTCACGCGTAGATTCAGAGGTCTCCAATGTAAAGCGGATCTACGTCATGTCCGAAGACAACGGAAACTCGCCCGGGTTACATTAAACCAGCAAACCGAATCAATGCAGAAAGGTCAAGGCCTCCAGTACAAGTTGCAGGGCGGCGCGTGTTTTACGATGGAGGAACATGTGAAGCCGCGGTGTCCAGGGCCGGCGATTCTCAGGACACGGCCGGAGACTTTCATATAACCAAACACTGAAGTAAAAATGAAGACAAAGACATAAGTAGCAGCGAGATGTTATCTGCCAGTTATCCCCCCGCGGGGGCTATGGGAGACATGACAATGGTCTGTGCTCGGAAGGTGAGGGCCTGGGGGGCTCCCGGTCATTTGCATAATGATCCCCGCGCTGAATAAGCTAAGCAGAGCCTTTGTGAGGACCCTCGTCTGCGGCCAGCAGCGGCTCCAACTCAGGGTAATGTCCGTCTATAAAATGTCAACTCCAGATACTCATTAAAGGATGATGATAGGACGGCGCCCCGGGGGGGGTCTGCAGTGCCCCCTGCTCCAATGACAATCAGCAAACTCAGGGCAGGAATGATGCGTTTATGAGCTGAGAGACCCCCAAAGAGTGTCCACGACGTCTCCAGACGACACGCAACGCCAGATGACAGAAGGCGGTGGAGGTTCCGCTAGAGGAGCACGCTCCGTCCCCAGAACCGTGATATTCAGGGAGTAAAGGGTTAACACGGATGACGGTCTCACCCAGATATGGACCCCGGGTCACTATGTGAGGACGATATTTAAGTATCTGGCCTCGTACTGTAAGTGCTCAGGACCCCTGCGCTGCCGTCTATATGTACATTTGGTGGCCCCCGAGGGGGAGGTTTTGGGGATCACATGATCATCATGAGGCATAAAGATCGAGTCATCCTCATCCCCCACGCGCAGTGGCCACAGATCTAAGAGCCCATGGGCCCCTCCTGGGGGTGGGGGGATATAATCGTCATGTATCTCCAGATTATATATTTGGTGGACCCCTGGGATGGGGAACAGAAGACTCGCTGGGGTCCGGGGTCTCGCCGGTCCTGATGATTGCACAATATTCCCTGGTAATTGGGGCCTCACGTAGTGACTGGTGGGTGGGGAGAGCAGGTCCTTTTTTTGACCCTCGGGCCCCTCACTACAATGTCCCCTGTTCTGCCCGGATGGAGTCCCATTTTGCTACATAGATTACATTAAGAAGAGGTCTAGAGCTCCATTTATCCTGATCTTCCTGGTTCATGAATAGAATGACAGGACTACAGTGCAGACTGACACACATCATAAACATGTAGAACAATGCAGAGGTGAATGCATTGAGAGTCTGTGGAAAGTCGGGGCGTGTAATGGCAGCCATTAGTAGTTGTCACCCCGGATGTGTGACCTGTATAAAAGTTTTATAATTAACACAGACACTAATAACAATGATCCTTATTACACAGCCGGGAATGACACAATGTTACCACAAGTTCTTCCTACAATATTATGTCAGGTCGACACAACAAAGAACAGTGAAGATGTTAGGTAATAAAAGTCCACACGCAACAAGGTGCACTCACTGCGCGGCCACAAGGCTGACAATCTAAGTATCCGAAAGGGAAATCCACACTGGAGATTATCATAGTCTTCAACAGGAGAGATATTTGTGCTGCTGTGTTTATCTGCACTGATACATTGTAGCAAACCCTCAGTGTATAAGAAGTATCAGCTCAGAATAGCTTCTCAGCTTCTGAATGCAAAACATGAATTGGTTTTCATCCATTGAAAGCAAGCAGGGATCTTGAAATGGTGAAGAATCGATACACAAGGTTTATAAGTTGCAGAACTTTCCATTATACCAGGATGATTCTATCGTAGATATTGATGGAGCTCAGCGTCACAAAGGCCCTCACAGCAGCACAGAGGACCCTACATGACACTTTACGGAGCGTCTGATTGTAGAATGAACGCTGCGGATACAATGAAATCGTTCGGGAGTTTGCAGCTTCTCCGCAGGACTGCGGCTGAACGATTATATTATATTCCGTATTATCCGTATCCTCACATCCTCTGCAGCTGGACTGTGAGCAGTGAATGGAAGTCGCTCCCTTACTCCTATGTCACCGGGTCACGCTCCGAGGTAACAACTTCACATTCCCGTCCCGCACATAACGCAGAAAAACCGCGACACAATCCAGGAGCAGACAATCGGTGCACCGGGAACGCGGAGGAGATGTCCACAGCAGCCAATCAGATTGCTTCTGTAATCTTCATAAGGGCCCTTGAGAACGAGATCTAGAATCTGATTGGTTGCTATAAATAGCGGCTCCACTTTTCCTTTGCACCTGGGTCTCGGCCGGTTCTGTGGTGATAAGTCCAGTAGAACCGCAGAGGGCGGGAGGGTTGTAGCCGTAATACGGACGCTGTCGCATGAAACAGGAAGAGGCATCAGAAAAGCAGTCTGGAAACACGCGTGGTACCTGTCAATTTATTGCGCCAAAGTGGCGGCTCCAACATTTTTCTCTATATCGTAACAGACAGGGCGTGGCTGAGTAATAAGATATCGCGCTGCGCACATTTCTTGCATCATCGATGACGCGTGTCAGTAAACGTGGACGAGCCGGGCTCCTTTGTCACAATATGTTTGTCTTTTGTAATAATGGCGTCACATCAGTTCTATATATAGTAACGTGTCACGGCGGACGAGTCGTGTGGTCTGTGGTCGCGCCCGGCCGTGTGGCGACAATTATTTGCTGCTGGATTTATGAATTTCTTAGGAACTGCCCACATTCCCCATAGTAACAAATGCAGGAGAAGATTTACCCCATCCACGATTTAACATGACGCGCATCACATGACCCAGGATGGGAGCAGATCATAGGTTGCCCACCGGGGCGTGGAACATCTTACTATTCTGAGGTTGTGGTCCACTGCAGGCATTATTGGTGCAGATATTACTGGTGCAGATATAACTGGTGCAGATATTACTGGTGCAGATATTACTGATGCAGATATAACTGGTGCAGATATAACTGGTGCAGATATAACTGGTGCAGATATTACTGGTCCAGATATAACTGGTGCAGATATTATTGGTGCAGATATAACTGGTGCAGATATAACTGGTGCAGATATTACTGGTGCAGATATTACTGATGCAGATATAACTGGTGCAGATATTACTGATGCAGATATAACTGGTGCAGATATAACTGGTGCAGATATTACTGGTCCAGATATAACTGGTGCAGATATTATTGGTGCAGATATAACTGGTGCAGATATAACTGGTGACGATATTACTGGTGCAGATATAACTGGTGCAGATATAACTGGTGCAGATATTACTGATGCAGATATTACTGGTGCAGATATAACTGGTGCAGATATTACTGGTGCAAATATAACTGGTGCAGATATAACTGGTGCAGATATTACTGGTGCAGATATAACTGGTGCAGATATTAGTGATGCAGATATTACTGATGCAGATATAACTGGTGCAGATATAACTGGTGCAGATATAACTGGTGCAGATATTACTGGTGCAGATATAACTGGTGCAGATATTACCGGTGCAGATATAAGTGGTGAAGATATTATTGGTGAAGATATTAATGGTGCAGATATAACTGGTGGAGATATAACTGGTGCAGATATAACTGGTGAAGATATAACTGGTGAAGATATAGCTGGTGCAGATATAACTGGTGGAGATATAACTGGTGCAGATATAACTGGTGCAGATATAACTGGTGAAGATATAGCTGGTGCAGATATAACTGGTGCAGATATAACTGGTGAAGATATAGCTGGTGCAGATATAACTGGTGCAGATATAACTGGTGAAGATATTAGCTGGTGCAGATATAACTGGTGGAGATATAGCTGGTGAAGATATAGCTGGTGCAGATATAACTGGTGCAGATATAACTGGTGAAGATATAGCTGGTGCAGATATAACTGGTGGAGATATAGCTGGTGAAGATATAGCTGGTGCAGATATAACTGGTGGAGATATAGCTGGTGAAGATATTAGCTGGTGCAGATATAACTGGTGGAGATATAGCTGGTGAAGATATAGCTGGTGCAGATATAACTGGTGCAGATATAACTGGTGAAGATATAGCTGGTGCAGATATAACTGGTGGAGATATAGCTGGTGAAGATATAGCTGGTGCAGATATCACTGGTCACGATATAACTGGTGTAGATATAACTGGTGCAGATATTGCTGGTCACGATATAACTGGTGCAGATATAGCTGTTTCAGGTATAACTGGTGCATATATTACTGGTAAAGATATAACTGGTGCAGGTCTTTGGCATATAAATCAATGTCTGGTGGAGGCCCGGTCTGTCGGTTGGGATATTTATCCTTTACGTTGCCATTATTGATCGTGTTATTGACCCTTGGCTGGGTTTTCCATGTGGAGCAATAAATAGATCATGTAGGAATATTGGCTGTCGCTATGAGATTCCCCATGAGAGAGAAAGTCCCATTGTAGCAAAAACACCTTCACGTATGTAAATGCCCCAAGTGTGAACAGCTGCCCTGGCGTGTGATCTCAGGCCTTTCCCTGGCACGGCGGGCAGGTTGGCGTCCGCTCTGGGACTTCGGACTTGAGAATGGCCATGGTGGAGCTTGTAGACCTGGCGCCAGATGTGAGCGCTGCACCTGAGAACCTGCTGGTTGAGATGAGCTCTGACTCAGGCCGTGAGCCACATCCCAGGAATGCACGGAGCTGCTTGACACAAAACTGGTATCGCTTTGAAGAAGAAGCTGCTCCACCCTGGAGGACTTAATCAGGCTCAACAGAAACTCACATTTGCATGGTGACTTTTCCAGCTTTCCCTCAACCATCATCACTTGTCTCCCGGAGGGAAATGTCTGAAGCTTCACAATTACCTGCCACATCTTCATCTTCATCGTCTTCATCATCTTCATCGTCAGACACATGACAAACATCGTCCTCTACATTAAACTGTTGTGCAATTCGCTCTGTTACTAAACACAGAACATGGGGAGAAATAAGACCCCGAAGTTCTGAGCGACAGAATTGTAGATATGTGCAGAGCAACAATGTATCAACTTCAGATCAATCTTGTATCTCTGCAGTGGATCTGACAACCAATCACGCGCCTGCAGACAAACGCCATATTCAAAACCAGCGGCGGAATCTGATTGGCTGCTGTGAGCTGCACCACTTCTCTAATTTGCACCATTTTGTATACAAGATACCAGGGGTGCAACTAGGATGGAGCCCCATAATAAAGTCGGGGTTGTCCGCCCTGTATTGGAGACAGAGACCCCCGCTGAGACCACCGGCTGCACTGCTGTCTATAGGGGGAAAACACTGAGGATCAGTCCCCACGCTGTGGAAAAAACGCTCAGAAATTGACCTGCAGCGCAGAATTTTATGTCACTTGTATTTGCGTTATCGCTGCTTATTTGTCGCTGGTTTTCCCCATTGAAATCAATGGTAGGTAAAACCCGCAACAAGTATTTGTTGCGTTTTTTCACAGCAATTCCACTGCAAAAAACGCAACTCAGAAATAAAAAAAAATCTTATACTTACCCAGAAGTCTGTGCTCCTTCCTCCAGCATTTCATCCCATGTAACCGCTGCAGCCAATCACAGGCCAATCACAGGCTGCAGCAGCGGTCACATGGGAGGAAGCGTCACCGTGCTAGCAGGCCGGATAAGTGCTGCAGATTTCCGCAGCGGACATTCTGGGCGAAAAACGGCATCAGTCTGGTGCAGTGTTTTCGCCCGGAATTCCCTGCGGCGCACATGGCGGATATGCTGCATGATATTACACAGCGTATCCAGCCTAAGGGTATGTTCACACGGCCTATTTACGGACGTAAATCGGGCGTTTTTGCCCCGAATTACGTCTGAAAATAGCGCCTCAATAGCGCTGACAAACATCTGCCCATTGAAAGCAATGGGCAGACGTTTGTCTGTTCACACGAGGCGTATATTTACGCGCCGAGGTCAAATGACGGCGCGTAAATAGACGCCCGCGTAGAAGAAGTGACCTGTCACTTCTTGGGGCGTAATTGGAGCCGCTATTCATTGACTCCAATGAATAGCAGCGCTAATTACGGCCGTAATGGACGCGGCGTTCAAGCGCCTGCACATGCCGGTACGGCTGAAATTACGGGGATGTTTTCAGGATGAAACATCCCCGTAATTTCAGCCGTTACGGACGCCCTCGTGTGAACATACCCTAAGAGGGATCACAACAGTGACCATAAGAGGGACCACAACGGCGGTATCTATGAGTGGATTTTCTCTCCTAAATTCTAAATAGTCTTTTTCTTCGCAGACGTGATGTGCCGGTATATACAGACAGACAGACAGACAGACGTGATGTGCCGGTATATACAGACAGACAGACAGACAGACGTGATGTGCCGGTATATACAGACAGACAGACAGACAGACGTGATGTGCCGGTATATACAGACAGACAGACAGACAGACGTGATGTGCCGGTATATACAGACAGACAGACAGACAGACGTGATGTGCCGGTATATACAGACAGACAGACAGACAGACGTGATGTGCCGGTATATAGAGACAGACGTGCGCAGCGACATCACAGGGAGAAAGATAAAGATGAAAAGTAAAAGTCAATTTATTGGACTACAAAAAAAGTCTTGTTTTTTCTTCCGGTAAATTTCACATTTTTCATGCACTTTATTAAATAGTCGTCACAAGACGGTAAATATCGAGGACACATTAATATTCCCAGAACGATAACCGCCCGTACAACGCATTGCGTGATTTATGGTGACCGGTAAATGGCGTAAATAAAATGGTGGAATTCTTATTTTTTCTGTAATTCACAAATAATAAGAGAAAAATAAAATGAAATGTTTAAGTTTCACAAAATGTCACCTAAACCCACCTGCGTTATTACCGGGATTCCGTGCGTTTAATTATACGGCTGCGCGTTTACCGGAGACGCAGCGGAAAATGCACTAAGTTGTGATAAAAATACATGTGGTTTTTTTATGCATTTTTTATGTGGTTTGAACTGCAACGTCTGAATACGCCCTAAAAGAAGGCCGGACTGAGGGGACTGGATTATGGATTAGGTGAATGTGGGGGCACTCCGAGGACGTCATCTCCACCTGCACATCATTGTGATACAGTCCTATATACAGTCATATACCGTGCGTGTCTATATATATATACTGCTGGATCTGGAACTGTTGCTTGAAAAAACTTCTGACATTTCCGGGGACGCTGAGCGATCGCTGAAATGAAGGGGCGGTGGTGCTGAGCCGGCGCTGCGGCCCCCCGGCTGTGATCGGCGGAGACGTGTGCAGAGCAATGTATAGAGAGTAAAGAATCTATAGAGTCCATCATATTCTCCTCTCTGCCCCATAAATAGAAGCTGAGCGTATTCTGGCCTGCAGACCCCAGGGGGGCTTTATAGTCAGTCTATGGATCCATCATAAATCTCTGACGTGTGATGACGATCATGAGGCCCCCACAGTTTGGGCGCACAGGGGTCTCATGTCCCCCATTGTGCACTAGAAGGTGAACGGCCGAGCAGGATTCTCTTTTTTCTTATGATGAAAATTCTGCAGAGCATCGCACCGAACCTCCGACTGGCCCTGAACCTGCCATCATTGCCCGTCCATCAGATGCCGCGGGCAGAGGTCGCACGACTAAAGGATTTCTATAATTATATAAGCAGCGCCAACCCGACCACCCAGCCCCCAATTCTCTTCCTATCACCCCTCCCCTTATACCGGCGAATAAAATCTCACAGACCTTGGATTGGATTGGATTGGATTGGATTGGATTGGCCACAGCACGGGACAAACAAACAGATCAATAATATCTATTCAATAAATAGAAATTAACACTTCACACAATCACACAACTACACAACCACACAAGCACACAAGCACACAACTACACAATCACACAACCACACAATCACACAATCACACAACCACACAACCACACAATCACACAACCACACAACTACACAATCACACAACCACACAATCACACAATCACACAACCACACAACCACACAATCACACAACCACACAACTACACAATCACACAACCACACAATCACACAATCACTGACGCACTTTGCGGGAAAAATTCACCCAGACAGAAAGAAGCTGCTTGATTCTAACAAAGAGGATCTGGCACCAATCGGCCCGTACCGTTATTTTACCCCCAGCCGGTCCCCCACAGGCTCAGCGTGACCACCCGCAGATGGCTAAGGAACACCCGCTCCTCGAGCACCACCCAGCAAGAGCCCAAATAAGCCAGACCCCTAATAAATGTAGAATATGTAGAATATGGGAGGGACCATACCCATGATGAAACCCTCCCGCACCAACTTAACACCAACTCCAATGACCTCCAACCTGTCACCCCCAACCGTAACACAACAGCCGGAAACACAACCACAAGCCCAGCCAGAAAAAACTCCAAAACACAATAAAAATCACGTAGGGCGCGGCGGGACACTCAGCTCTGCTCCTTCCGGTCAGTCTGGCGCCCAAACTCCTGGCGCCGACCCCTAACTCCTCCCCTTCCTGTCTCCCTTGTCATGTGCCGTCCCCCCAGGGCTCCGGCCTGTCTGACATTCACCTACTGATGGACATGACGCTTTCTAATAGACAATGGGGGATTTACGAAGACGCGCGTTTCCTGTGCGTTGAAGGGGCTAAATTCTCACATACCTCTTAATAAATTTGGCGCATCTTTTTCTGTTTGCACGTTAAAAATTAATCTACACGATCTACAAGTGGGCGCAGATTTGTGCCATAATTTACGCCAATTTCTGAAGTTAGGCCGGGGCTGCACGGAGACGTTTTGTGGCTACTGATTGATCTTAACTATTTAGTGACAGCTGCGGCCCACAACATTACATGCAACTTAGCGCTACGTAAAGTCTGTGTAGTCCCGGCCTAACTGTTGGTAAATCTGTCGATCTATGGGAGGCCCCGCCTCTCCTGCTTAACTCCTCCCACAAATGAAAGCGCACATACGGCATACTCCATAATTTGCAACTTTTCGATGCCATTAAACTGGTAGTGTAAAAGCTTTGGTAAATTCCCCATTTGTGTTTTCTTTTCAAGATCTCTGCTTGCTGTCAGTGAATGGCAAAATTATTGTTCACATCTCGAGGCTGCAGTGCAGGAAGGTTCCAGGTGTTTGCTGTGTGGACTCAGCACCTTCCCGCTCCCCTCCTCGGGCCCTGCAGTCATGGCCATGCTTTGTGGATGACCGCATCATTACAGGATAAGTGGAAAGCTGTGCGGCTCGTTGTGATCTCAGACTGGACTCTCTGCAGAGACAGGTAGGCTGCACACACCTGTCATGGGCGGCAATGCTGAGCGGGGTCACACGGTTATGGGCTGTGACATTTTAATATGCACCAAATATATGATTGTGTAGAGACCATATTTTCTAAGGGGGGCACTTATAAGTTGAGGGTGAGAAGGACGCATCATTGGGGTGTCAAATATGTCGTGGGCTGCTCCTGATTTGTAAACTGGAAAGGTGTGCCTGCTCTCACATGAACGACTCGATATTGCGCCAATAAGTGTAAATTATAACACCGCGTGCAGAAGTTTACATTAATTTGCTGCAGCAACAATATTCACACCGAACGAAATATAATATTGTCCTGGAAACCTGACTGTAGACCAGCGCTCCGCAGGGACCGCAAACATGCTGATCATTGTGTTCTGTGAATTGTAACATTGTGTAGCCGTGACTGTATAGTGTGATCTAACTGATATCTGTATCACTGCTGTATAATATATCTGGAGAGCGGTGATGTCACGGCTGTATAATAGAACATATAGGAAGAGCGGTGATGTCACTGCTGTATAATAGAACTGATATCTGGAGAGCGGTGATGTCACTGCTGTATAATATAACTGATACCTGGAGAGCGGTGATGTCACTGCTGTATAATATAACTGATACCTGGAGAGCGGTGATGTCACTGCTGTATAATATAACTGATATCTGGAGAGCGGTGATGTCACTGCTGTATAATATAACTGATATCTGGAGAGCGGTGATGTCATTGCTGTATAATATAACTGATACCCAGAGAGCGGTGATGTCACTGCTGTATAATATAACTGATACCCAGAGAGCGGTGATGTCACTGCTGTATAATATAATATATCTCGAGAGCGGTGATGTCACTGCTGTATAATATAACTGATATCTGGAGAGCGGTGATGTCACTGCTGTATAATATAACTGATATCTGGAGAGCGGTGATGTCACTGCTGTATAATATAACTGATATCTGGAGAGCGGTGATGTCACTGCTGTATAATATAACTGATATCTGGAGAGCGGTGATGTCACTGCTGTATAATATAACTGATATCTGGAGAGCGGTGATGTCACTGCTGTATAATCTGGAGAGCGGTGATGTCACTGCTGTATAATATATCTGGAGAGCGGTGATGTCACTGCTGTATAATATAACTGATATCTGGAGAGCGGTGATGTCACTGCTGTATAATATAACTGATATCTGGAGAGCGGTGATGTCACTGCTGTATAATATAACTGATATCTGGAGAGTGGTGATGTCACTGCTGTATAATATATCTGGAGAGCGGTGATGTCACTGCTGTATAATATATCTGGAGAGCGGTGATGTCACTGCTGTATAATATATCTGGAGAGCGATGATGTCACTGCTGTATAATATAACTGATATCTGGAGAGCGGTGATGTCACTGCTGTATAATATAACTGATATCTGGAGGGCGGTGATGTCACTGCTGTATAATATAACTGATATCTGGAGAGCGGTGATGTCACTGCTGTATAATGTATCTTATATCTGGAGAGCGGTGATGTCACTGCTGTATAATATAACTGATATCTGGAGAGCGGTGATGTCACTGCTGTATAATATAACTGATATCTGGGGAGCGGTGATGTCACTGCTGTATAATATAACTGATATCCGGGGAGCGGTGATGTCACTGCTGTATAATATAACTGATATCCAGAGAGCGGTGATGTCACTGCTGTATAATATATCTTATATCTGGAGAGCGGTGATGTCACTGCTGTATAATATAATATATCTGGAGAGCGGTGATGTCACTGCTGTATAATATAACTGATATCTGGAGAGCGGTGATGTCACTGCTGTATAATATAATATATCTGGAGAGTGGTGATGTCACTGCTGTATAATATAACTGATATCCAGAGAGCGGTGATGTCACTGCTGTATAATATATCTTATATCTGGAGAGCGGTGATGTCACTGCTGTATAATATAACTGATATCTGGAGAGCGGTGATGTCACTGCTGTATAATATAACTGATATCTGGAGGGCGGTGATGTCACTGCTGTATAATATAACTGATATCTGGAGAGCGGTGATGTCACTGCTGTATAATATAATATATCTGGAGAGTGGTGATGTCACTGCTGTATAATATAACTGATATCCAGAGAGCGGTGATGTCACTGCTGTATAATATATCTTATATCTGGAGAGCGGTGATGTCACTGCTGTATAATATAACTGATATCCGGAGAGCGGTGATGTCACTGCTGTATAATATAATATATCTGGAGAGCGGTGATGTCACTGCTGTATAATATAATATATCTGGAGAGTGGTGATGTCACTGCTGTATAATATAACTGATATCCGGAGAGCGGTGATGTCACTGCTGTATAATATAATATATCTGGAGAGCGGTGATGTCACTGCTGTATAATATAACTGATATCTGGAGGGCGGTGATGTCACTGCTGTATAATATAACTGATATCCGGAGAGCGTTTTCCATCGTAGAATGTATAACTTTGGCCACCGGAAACTCAGACGAGATGGATTTTTACCTCCCTTTACTTCTTCTCTGCTGAGCCGCTGCAGAATATTCCTTGTTCAGATCAGGAGGGAGGTTTGTGCTGCTGATATGTTTAACGTCCATGAAATGAGCGTGAAAATCACGCGCGTCGCACGCACCTATGTTAGTCTATGGGGCCGTTCAGACAATCCGTGATTTTCATGCTGCGTAAAACCCATGACAGGTCCTATATTTCTGCGTTTTTCACGCATCCATTGAAGTCAATGGGTGCGTGAAAATCCCGCACGGCACACAGAAGCACTTCCGTGTGTCGCGTGTGGTTCGCGCAACAGCAGATAAAGAAATGAATGGAGAGAAAACCACCTCCATTTATATTTCTAAACATCAAAACTGCGTGTCATAAGGATGGCGTATGCGTGAAAATCACGCAGCAAACACTGATGACACGCGCAACTGCAACGCACACGCTCGTGTAAATGAGGCCTAAGTCAGAGGATTATTGACACTGATACATTGTGACAAACCTTTAGCTATGAGAAGCAATAGGTCAGGAGTGGTTTTTAGCCTCTGCATGTAAACTGACTGCAAGCAGAGATCTTGAGAATGGTGATTAATTGAAACACAAAATCCATTAAGCCCCATGCACACGACCGTAAAAACGCCTGCAATTACGGGCCCATAGACTTCTATTGGCCACGGGCACCTTCCTATTTGCGGGCCGTCCTGGGCCGTTGAAAAACATAGAACAAGTCCTATTTCGGGCCGTAATTCCGGATGGCTACGTGTGTTGCTAGGCGACGTCAGGGGATTTACATTTTTGAATAAAGACAAGTAGAGAAAGCGGTCATGTGACCCTTTTAAGGGGTTTGGACATGATTGTGACATTTTCTAGCCCCCCTTTTTTATGGGACCTTAAAAACACGTGACAAGGACCTGTATTTACGGGAGGGAAAAATCCGGTGGTGTGAATGGGGCCTTAGAAAGTTGCAGAACTTTCCATTATAAAGAGAACTTGATGATCTACGGCACCGAATAATAAACCCGACTGCGGCGGCGCCGGGGAATGTTCGTAGATTCGCGTCTTACAGGAATCTGCAATTTTCAGTTTATTAAATCTCGTTCCCGAAAATCTACTAAATTCTGTCAAATACAACATCGGGGTCTCCCTTTACTGTTGTGGTAAATGAGCCGCGCTGTTGTCCGGTAAATCCTGGTGTTCTACCGTTTTTCATGATTACTTGACCACTGGGGGCGCTGTTCTGTCTATGGCTCTTGTGGCCTCCTCTCCATGATCAGCTCTGGCTGTATGGTTAATAACAGAGGTTGTCCAGGACTAGAGAAACATGACCGCTTTCTGCCAAAAACAGCGCCACACCGCTCCACAGGTTGGTTGTTGTATTGCAGATCAACCAAATTTAATTTAATGGGGTTTAGCTGCAATACCAGACACAACCCGTGGACAGGTGTGGCGCTGTTTTTGGAAGAAAGCCGCCATGTTTTTCTAATCCTGGACATGCCCTTTAAATTCCTCCGTGTTAATGTCTGGTGTTTGGTCACTGGGGCCGGCCAGCGTGGCAGGTTGGGGGTTAATGTGGCCCGCGTGGTGCTCGGTAGCCGGCCTGCTGTGTGCTGTGGTGAGGCGCTTGTTGATTTTGGCTCGCACCGGCTGACACACCTGTTATATAAACTAATCACTGAGAAATGCAGCAGAAAAATCGCCATTTATTGTTTTCAGGAAGAGAAACCGACGTGGAAAGTAATAAAGGAGCGGAGAAATGGTGTGGGGGAGGGGCTGAACGTTATAACACGGGGGGGGGGGGGGTCCTGCATATTATAACATGCCGCTGTACTATGGGGAGGGGCTGAACGTTATAACACGGGGGTGGGGGGGTCCCGCATATTATAACATGCCGCTGTACTATGGGGAGGGGCTGAACATTATAACACGGGGGGGGGGGTCCTGCATATTCTAACATGCCGCTGTACTATGGGGAGGGGCTGAACGTTATAACACGGGGGTGGGGGGGGGGGGTCCTGCATATTATAACATGCCGCTGTACTATGGGGAGGGGCTGAACGTTATAACACGGGGGAGGGGTCCTGCATATTATAACATGCCGCTGTACTATGGGGAGGGAGTATTATATCATGAAATGGAATCTTATTATAACTGTAGGAGTCCCGGAATACATGGGGGGGGGGGGGTTCTATATATTATAATATAGATGGCAGCACCTACATCTGGTCCTTGACCCCTGGATTGGCGCGCGCTCTGCCCCTCCCCCACTCCAGATATAGAATACATATTTGTAGACTGCCGTCTGTTCTCAAGAATCCTCTGCGCCAAAGTGAATGGAGACGATAAATGGTCCTAGAGGGGACCTGCCTGGCGCTCGTTACTTGTGAGCTCCGTATATTGTGCGGTTTCCTATAGAGGGTGGTCCTGGCGCGCAGCGTCCGCGGATCCCTCGCGTATCAGAAAGTCGCAGAACGCTTCATTATGTGATGATTACAAAGATGTTGTTTAACTTTCCGTTCTCCGCGCCGCTCCTGCGTCTGGTATTCACAAAACTGCAACATTCGACACGGCCGATGCACGAGGAATAGCGCGCGTACGGCGACTAATGAGCGATGACGTGTCCAATACGATTAGGTTCCGTTGTCGGTTTCCATGTATCAATGAAGTGACGGGGCCTGCGGCGCTATACCATGACTTGATACATATGTTGCGATCTCGTCACTACTTGGCCCCACCCACTATTTTTGAGCGGCCCTTTTTGGCGCCACGTTCTGCTCTTTCCACAAATTCTCATCCGTTCTTGTCGCTTCTCCTCAGTTCTGATATTTGTCGGCGCCTCGTAAGGGACGGCCACATCGCTCCTGGGCCCCGACAATGGCGCCTCATTCATAGCACTGGGTTCCTCGTGTGAACAGAGCGCTGTGGACCCTCGCGCTTCAGGACCCTCTGCACCCGCCAGAGTTACACCCATGATTGTAGTTATTGGGACCTGACAACTCTCCTCCGTCCTGTCCGACAACTTTTTATTCACTGCAGTTTATTATCCCTCAGGCGCTGGTTCACACACGGCGATCGCCACAGGAAATCCACGGGTCTGAGGACGTCTAATGTCGCGCATATACAATTATCGCAGAAATCCAAGAGAGGACACCCCCCCCCCCCCCACTTCCTACGATGGCGGCTGGCACAACACGTCACACGTCATGTTGCTGGGGCCCTGGCCGAAGACGCCTTCTCGATGAGCAAGACTGGGGGTATTTCTGTAGCACTAATCCCTTGCCAAGCGTTATCCCCTAGGCCGCACGCTCCTCTTTCACCCCCCCCCCTCTCACCTGGGCCGCTCTCTTCCCCCCCCCCCCCCTTCTCACCTGGCATTAGCCCCTGGGCCGCTCTCTTTTCCCCCCCCCCTCTCACCTGGGCCGCTCTCTTTCCCCCCCCCCTCTCACCTGGGCCGCTCTCTTTCCCCCCCCCCTTCTCGCCTGGCATTAGCCCCTGGGCCGCTCTCTTCCCCCCCCCCCCTTCTCACCTGGCATTAGCCCCTGGGCCGCTCTCTTTCCCCCCCTTCTCGCCTGGCATTAGCCCCTGGGCCGCTCTCTTTCCCCCCCCCCCCCCCTCTCACCTGGGCCGCTCTCTTTCCCCCCCCCCCTTCTCGCCTGGCATTAGCCCCTGGGCCGCTCTCTTTCCCCCCCTTCTCGCCTGGCATTAGCCCCTGGGCCGCTCTCTTTCCCCCCCTTCTCGCCTGGCATTAGCCCCTGGGCCGCTCTCTTTCCCCCCCTTCTCGCCTGGCATTACCCCTGGGCCGCTCTCTTTCCCCCCCTTCTCGCCTGGCATTAGCCCCGGCCCGCGCCCCCCGCCCCCCCCTTGCTTGGCATCTGTTAATCTCTATCTTCCTGTCGCAGTGAAAGTTGGAGGAAATGAGAAGCTGTGGATTGTGCTGGGCAGATAGCGCAGCGTGCGTGTCCCGGCTCTGCTTCATGGCTTCGCTCGTTGCCTTGTTCAGGAAGCTGACCCCCATCTCCTCTTCCCGTTTGGCTGAGCCGCTTGCTCATTCCGGAACTGGATTTGCGTAGGCAGAGTTAAATATAGTGCGGGTATATAAGGAGGCGAGGAGCGCGGTCCAGACCAGACCAGAATGGAAGAGTCCCGGATAACCGCAGCAAATCCCTCACCACATAGACCACCTATGTACTGACTGTATGGAGCCTATAGGGGCCGTCATGTGACCCTCCTGGTCTATAGGATCTAGTCCTGGCAGCCGATCCTCCCCCTACATTACATGTCGTCCTCTGTATTTCTGCCATTACCGGACAGGTTTATACAATATCGGGGTGAGGATCCGGGGGGACCCCAAGATTGTCAAACCCCCCCCCCCCCCAACATGCACCAGAGACTGTGGGTCCAGCAGGTCTGCGACACCCCCCGCCCCTCTGTACAATAGTACATGCCATGATCTGCTTACCGCCCACATCACATCCATAAAGATTAATAAATCGTGTGACAACCCCAAAAATGTGGTGAACCCCCAGCAGCCGGTCCCCTTCTCCTCCGCCAGCTTCAGATTGACCATATGCTGAACCTACGGGTGAGCGCGTCCAATCCTAATGAAATTACAGTCCTAGAGCATCTTCTCTTAGAACTCTACATTGTGCCGTTCCTCTGTTATTCCTCCTAGAAATGACTAAATTGACAATTTAGTGTTAACCGTTGGGGGGGGCGTGTCCCTACAGTCTGACCGTATCCAATCAGTGCTGACATAGTGAAACTAGGGACACGCCCCCTTTCACAAGCGGACTGGTAACACCCAGTTGTCAATCTATACATAAATTTCAAGGAGGAATAACAGAGGAACTGCACAACATAAAGATTTAAGAAAAGATGCTCCATAATTGTTCATGCGGAATACGAGGATTTACTAAAACCGACGTCAGGAGAGGAGACCGGACTCTTCATAGAAGATGGGACCCTGGGCAACAAGGAGTGCCCACCCCCACCCCCAGACCGGTTCTCTCTGCCCATATAGTTACTACAAATCTATGCCCAAATAATACCAGCAGTCACTGCCACGTTACAATGTCGGCTTCCGGCCTTGGCGGTCGGGTTCTCTGTTCTGATGGGATCATAAATAATGAGGTTTGTGAAGATCTGAAACTTCTGCGCGCCAAATATCCCTCGTTTCAAGGTGTTTTTTTTTCAACTGTTCGTAAAGATTTAATAGAATTCTCTTGTCCTAATCCTGCGTGACATCTTTTACTCCAGTCACATCCAGAGCTGCAGCTCCATTCTTCTGATTTGGTCCCTGTCTGGCTCCATCTTGCAGTCAATCGTCCCCTAACCAGTCAGGCTACAGGCAGCCGCCTGCGGACAGCCGAGGTGCAGCCGATACAACGGTCCGGCGTGCAGTTTTACCTCTTATTGGCGCAATGGTTAAATTATTTTTGTCCACGTTTTTGCGGTAAACCGTTGCTTTATCTGCAAAAGAACAGACTACCGTTAATTTTGAACACTGCGCCAATTTCCAGGAAAATCGCATGCCTGCTTGGAGTTTCGCCTTTGGCGCCAGGCAGCGTTCGGTTGAGTACTGTCGGACTATGCGGTGACGTCATTTAGGCGGAAAAATTGCAACTGTCCTGTCAATTTTGTGACATTAAAGTCGCATTGTGACGCCGTTCTGTGACGTTCGTTCCCGCTGCAGCCGGCGCCTTACGTGTTGCATATTATTGGGGGGCTCGGACTGATCTCTTATGTGGTTGATGTAACGTCTGATAAAGCCGAGGTCCGGGGTCTGTCGCCGCCTGTTCCGGCGGCCGTCCTGGGAATAATAGTGATGGAGCAGGTCGGTTCACTCCTCCGCTATCTGCACACTGTGTTTATCTGCTGCAGGTTTGTGCAGGAAAGAGACATTGTGACCTAAATATCGCTGCGCTCCTGGATACATTGTGTCAAGCTGTAACCATAATAATAATCAGAAGGTTCACGCCCTGGAATAAGAGCCCGGCTGCAGCGCTCCTCCCGCCGGAAACGCTTCAAAGAGCTGCGGCCGCAATCCCGGCTTCTTCCCGCCATCTTATTAAAGGGCTATCCGGGAAGTGACATTTATTAGTAGCGGCTGCCGATGAAATGAATAAACCAAAAAAGTGGCGCCCTACTTGTCCTTGTGCCGGTGGCGCTCCCAGGGCTCGTTTATTTATTTCATTAGAATTTTCCTTCCCGGATAACCCCTTTAAGAAGAAAATAACTGCGTGAATAACTGCCTGTGTGAATAACTGCCTGTGTGAATCCAGCCTGAAATCTGCACGAGGCTCCGTGGTCTGTAGTTCACGGCTTGTCCACACATCAGAATCGCTGCAAAAAATGTCCACAGCAATTCCGTTAAAGCCAGCAGACGTCCCGCTGTGGAAAAAAAACGCACCAGTTGCGGGTTGTTTTTTATTTACTGCAGAAAACGGTGCGGTTTTTGCGGCGCTTTTCTCAATGTCGGGGGATGGTGACGTCTCCTCCTCCTGAAAAATAAAGCAATTCAGTCCCTTTCTGCAGCAGGAATTGACATGTACGGAAATGACGCACCACAGGTCAATTTCTGGTCGGAAATTTTCCGCAGCGTGTGGATGAGATTTGTTAAATGTCGCCCACTTTGCTGCTACGGCACTTCCGTTGCGTGTGGACGACCCCTTAAGGTTTTTTTTTTGTTTTACAATAAGGTTATAGAATTTTCCATAAAATTTTCTGTATCCATTAATCGCTGTTTTCAAGATCTCTGATTGCTGTCACTGGATAGGAACTTTTAGTATTTACTTCCAAATCTGTCCTGGTCATGTGATCCCACAGGTGCTCGGCTCGTTACAGTAGCGATATCAGATCAGTGTCTTGTAATGAGCCATGTCCATCGCATGACAATTATCCCCTGGAAGATAACAATGGTTTCTATTCAATGGCAGCAAGCAGTGATCATTAATACAGAGAATATTGTATAGGGTTGTACAAAAACTACCATGTTAACCCTACAGAAGCCGTGATCTATATAATAAATCTGTCCGGGGGCCGGTGGGGAGGGACGTTGTCTGATGTCTTTGGGTTTTCTGTGATTTTCCATGGACAGCCTGTCCTTACAAGAGACCATGAGGGGGTCCGACCTCTTTGTTTTTCCGATGAATTGGGGTCCTCAATGTAAAATCCCAGTAAACCCCTTTAAGTAACTTGATCCGTACTTTATATCACATCTCTCCAGTGCTGAGACACACCATATGTGACTGAGATCAGCCGCTCCTCTTATATCACTCCAGTACTATTATATCCTCCAGAGACATTACATCATATGTGACTGAGATCAGCCGCTCCTCTTATATCACTCCAGTACTATTATATCCTCCAGAGACATTACATCATATGTGACTGATATCAGCCGCTCCTCTTATAACACTCCAGTACTATTATATCCTCCAGAGACATTACATCATATGTGACTGATATCAGCCGCTCCTCTTATATCACTCCAGTACTATTATATCCTCCAGAGACATTACATCATATGTGACTGATATGAGCCGCTCCTCTTATAACACTCCAGTACTATTATATCCTCCAGAGACATTACATCATATGTGACTGAGATCAGCCGCTCCTCTTATATCACTCCAGCACTATTATATCCTCCAGAGACATTACATCATATGTGACTGATATCAGCCGCTCCTCTTATAACACTCCAGCACTATTATATCCTCCAGAGACATTACATCATATGTGTGACTGATATCAGCCGCTCCTCTTATATCACTCCAGCACTATTATATCCTCCAGAGATATTACATCATATATGTGACTGATATCAGCCGCTCCTCTTATATCACTCCAGCACTATTATATCCTCCAGAGACATTACATCATATGTGTGACTGATATCAGCCGCTCCTCTTATAACACTCCAGTACTATTATATCCTCCAGAGACATTACATCATATGTGTGACTGATATCAGCCGCTCCTCTTATATCACTCCAGTACTATTATATCCTCCAGAGACATTACATCATATGTGTGACTGATATCAGCCGCTCTTCTTATATCACTCCAGCACTATTATATCCTCCAGAGACATTACATCATATGTGACTGAGATCAGCCGCTCCTCTTATATCACTCCAGCACTATTATATCCTCCAGAGACATTACATCATATGTGACTGATATCAGCCGCTCCTCTTATATCACTCCAGCACTATTATATCCTCCAGAGACATTACATCATATGTGACTGATATCAGCCGCTCCTCTTATATCACTCCAGCACTATTATATCCTCCAGAGACATTACATCATGTGTGATCATCCTGTTATAACGTTCCAGCACTGTCAGGGTTAATGGATCTTCTGACCAGTCCGTTACATAATAACTTCGTTTTCTCCCTATGTTAATGATTCCTGGCACCTTGAATAGGGGCCATTAGTAGGGACTCCGCCTGGCATTGTTGGCAGCTCTGGCGTCTTGCAGGGCACTTGTTTGGGGCTCAGTGGTCACTAATGTTTCTGCATTGAGGCTTTTATTTCACAAATAATCATTATAAGGACTGGAGACGTCTGATTGTCTGGACTCCATGAGCTCATAAAGCGCTGAACAGCCAAGTGCGACCTGAGGACAGGTGTGATGTCACCTGCATTAACCCACTGCTGACCTCACCCCCCGCCTGCTAATTACTGCTCACACATTATATTATGTCCACAGATCAGGATCCCATTGATCACTAGTGCTGCAGTAATAGAGCAGTGCCCCCTACCGGACAGATTATCGTGAGCCGATTCTCCACGCTGTCCTGTCCAGAGAGTCACGTAATGAGGCTGAAAATCCTTCACTGCAGCCAGAAGTCCGTTTTTGATTTTTCTTGCTGTCATCTCTCTGTATAACAGGTTTACATCTTGTACTGCTGAGCGAGAACTTGACTGAATGCAATAAATGTGCGTAGATGTATTCAGATATTATGGCATCTACATAAAGGGGGAACCTTCACTTAGTCTCCTCTTGGATGTGGCCACACTTGCTGGCTGGAGTTGGGGGTCTTATTATTGATGCAATCTTATGTCTTCATTACTTCATCAGTCCTGCTAAAAAATACTGAACAATGCGTGATACAATGGAGAAGTACGTGCAGGTACAAAGCCTGGCCCCTTGTTATAATGGAGGGGGGGAATAGAGCTCTGGCCCCTTGTTATAATGGAGGGGGGGGGATAGAGCCCTGGCCCCTTGTTATAATGGAGGGGGGGGGATAGAGCCCTGGCCCCTTGTTATAATGGAGGGGGGGGATAGAGCCCTGGCCCCTTGTTATAATGGAGGGGGGGGGGGGATAGAGCCCTGGCCCCTTGTTATAATGGAGGGGGGGGGATAGAGCCCTGGCCCCTTGTTATAATGGAGGGGGGGGATAGAGCCCTGGCCCCTTGTTATAATGGAGGGGGGGGATAGAGCCCTGGCCCCTTGTTATAATGGAGGGGGGGGATAGAGCCCTGGCCCCTTGTTATAATGGAGGGGGGGGATAGAGCCCTGGCCCCTTGTTATAATGGAGGGGGGGGATAGAGCCCTGGCCCCTTGTTATAATGGAGGGGGGGGGGGATAGAGCCCTGGCCCCTTGTTATAATGGAGGGGGGGGATAGAGCCCTGGCCCCTTGTTATAATGGAGGGGGGGGGATAGAGCCCTGGCCCCTTGTTATAATGGAGGGGGGGGATAGAGCCCTGGCCCCTTGTTATAATGGAGGGGGGGGATAGAGCCCTGGCCCCTTGTTATAATGAAGGGGGATGGAGCCCTGGCCCCTTGTTATAATTGAGGGGGGATAGAGCCCTGGCCCCTTTGTTATAATGGAGGGGGGGTTAAAGCCCTGGCCCCTTGTTATAATGGAGGGGGAGCGTCTGCTATGGCTGAACTACAGTTCTCAGCAATACTGACTGGGCACACTGGGACTGGTAGTGCAGCAGCAGGAAGGTCACTGCTCTGTCTCTCTGCCTCCTGGGGCAGTTTCAGCACATGCCCCCTGCTGTCCGGTGCTGGGATGGCGGCCCCTCTGTCTTCTCACCTGCTTTGTCTATTTTACTATTTCTTTTTGTCTTCAGTTTATTTTGCCCTGAACTTTTTCTGTTTATTTTTGTCACTTCATGTTGAGAGGGCGCGGAATAATTTATTGGCCATTAACACATTAACAGAATTAAAAGGGAAAACACCCAACCCCCCCCCCCCCCCTCCCACAAGAAACTGAGTGCTAACAGCAACCGATTATTCACCCCCTCCCCCAGGGATGTCGGTCCAGAATCATTGCTCCCCCCGATTTATCACTATTTGTAGAATGAAGCCCCCCACAACTCTGCACCCCTTCATGTCCGAGGTTATCTGTGTGATGTGTGCAATTATTTGATAATTTTCTCTGGTTAATAATCACATCTACACCCCCTCCCCCCAATAATAATACACCGGCATGTGTTCAGTGCAGGAGACCCCCCCCAATAGTTACCAGTGTAGAGCACAACTAGCGGGTCACCGGCAGGGGGGGGGGGGGTGACCGTTTATTCCAGGGTCTTGTGTTGTAAGTCGTGGCCGGGTCACAAATCTACAGTCCCATGCACCCGCTCCCCTCCCCCATGTAATATTCGGGCGCTGGAGTTTGCAGATAAAGAATTCTCAGAAGTTTCTGGTTATCTCTTTCCCCGTATTCTGCGCTGTCAGGAGACCATGAAGGGGTTAATGCGTCTGCCCCAGATAGTGGTACAATTAACGAACATTAATAATGGGGGAGGGGGACTGAGCCAACGGATCCAGAGACCCCCCCCCCCCCCCCCACACCCCACAAAAACTTCTCTGATGTTTGTCTTGTAGGAAATGAAACAAATAACATGAATTCGCTACCTGTAATATATCCAGTGATTAAATGTATGTGCCCCCCCCCCCCCCTCCATGTCCCAGCGCTAACACCCCGGGGCTCATTACCAGAAGAATAAGACGCCTCCTGGATCAGACAAGAAATGCAAGAGAAGCGCAAATCCTGAAATACAACAAAGTAACAAAATATACCGGGGCACGGAATACAGAATATACAGGGGCACGGAATACAGAATATACAGGGGCACGGAATACAGAATATACAGGGGCACGGAATACAAGATATAACCGGGGCGCGGAATACAAGATATAACCGGGGCACGAAATACAAGAGATAGCCGGGGCACGGAATACAAGAGAGAACCGGGACACGGGGTACAGAATATAACCGGGACACGGGGTACAGAATATAACCGGGACACGGGGTACAGAATATAACCGGGACACGGGGTACAGAATATAACCGGGACACGGGGTACAGAATATAACGGGTACAAAACATTAAAAGGGGCACGGAATATAGAACTTTGAGGAATTCACTGGTGACCGGGAAGGAACCGCGACTCTGATGTCACCTGTGCAGTCATCGGTGTAACATTGTATCATTCACCTGCGTCGTGTGTATCATTGTGTTCACTGGATGTTTTATTTATTTTTCTACACACTGGACAAGAGTAGTCGTTTTTTATAGTGAATAATTGTACAGTGTGTGTGTGTGTGTGTGTGTGTGTGTATATATATATATATATATATATATATATAATGTGTGCAGGGCAATGTGTATATATAATGTGTGCAGGGTGATTATTTTTTTTTATTTTATATATTTTTTTATATATATATATATACACACATCACACTATACATAAATAACACTATAGACATTATATATACACCCATACATGCACATAGTGTGTGTGTGTGTATGTATATGTGTGCAGGGTGATGTATATAATGTGGACATGGTAATAAATGTGCAGGTTTGCGTCACTCTCGCTGTGTGAGATTGTGTAATAGTGAGAGCAGTACAGTTGCGCTTTTTTTCTTTGTAGTGATTAATATTTGTGTATGTTATAAACTGTGTATATTTAGATTTTTGTTTTATAATTGGTGCAGATACAATGTATATACGATCTGCCTGGACTACACTGTGTGTGTGTGTGTGTGTGTGTATATAATATATACGATCTGCCTGGACTATAGTGTGTGTGTGTATGTGTATAATATATATAATATCCTGCTCTGTGTACATACAATTTATCTTCCGTCGCCTTTCATTACATGTTAATTACATGTGACATGTTAACACCACGTGATGTGTCAGCCTGAGGATGGGGGCGGGGTCCACAAGTTACTTTCTGTGTACAAATAAAAGTAGCAGCCAATCAGCGGACAGTGTCTATGAATATTTATGAGGCGCCGGCTTAACAGGCGGCTGCAGCCTCGGGAGCGGATTATTAGATTGTCGGATCCTCCGGAGATCGGAGCCCGCACTGGTCCCGCAGCATGAGCGTCACCTTCTCCAGCCTCCCCCCGGCACACGACAAGCAGCTCAGCATGGTCCAGGTCAGTGTCCAAACAGGTCACAATGTATTGTATGTTACGGAGCTCAGCTGGTGCTGATACAATGTATCTGAGCTGCAGAAGGCTACAAAGTTTGTGTCCAGAATGTGTCTAGTGTGGACAACGATGTAGCAGAGGAGACAATGTATCCAGTTGTAGGAAGTTGTGTCCAGCGCTCGGGGTGGTGATACAATGTTTCGGTCTTTAATTCGTTCTAGATCCTCGTGTGTCCGCGATCCCGCTAATGTTACCAAGTTTTTAGAACTTCTAAAGGTTACAAAGTATCATCGTCATCCGAGCATGTTCCAATGTAATGTCTAGTGCGGGCACACGATGTAGCAGAGTTTATCTGATGACACGGTGTATAAGAGCTGCAGTGTATACAGGACGTGTACAGTGTCCGGATCGTCTGTAATGTTACAATGTGTCCGGAACTTGTCAAGTGTTTACAAATTCTTCGAAATTTATGGAAGCGATTTCCAGGGGATTGCGCGGATTCTTAGTACATAGGGAGCCGCTTGTCGCGCAGCAGTCGGTGTCCCGGAGGGGGAGGCTGCGATGTTTGCTCAGTGATTGTTAGAAACTTGTCGGACGGGTTCCAGTAATAATAACAATGATGTAGTGGCGCCGGGATTGCTGCTGGTCGCTGCGATTTTCAGTTGCGCTTTTGCTAACGTTGTTCTCTCCCCGCAGGAGCTCAATATGGACGATATCAGCTACACCATGATTGACACCTGTAGCATCAAAAAGGAAGACGACGACTTGGGGAAATTTGTGGACTTGGACTTTATTTTGTCGCACACAACCAATAATCCTGGTGGGGGAAGCGGAGGCCACACTTACCCCCTGCCTGAGACCCCCGAGAGCTGTAGCACCACATACGACAGTGACGGCTCGTATCCCTCTGGACACAAGTATGGGAGCCCCCAGCACAGTTATGTGGCCGAGCTGCTGACCCCTGACCTGCCCTGCATGGACCCCCCACCTGAGTACAACATGAAGCCCCACATGTCCTGCGTTAGGAAATACACGGAGCTGCGGGGCACCGGCATGGACACTCACGGGCCCCTGTCCATGGAGCAGCTCCAGCATCTTGGTCATAAGATAAAGAAGGAACGGCCGGAGCAGTCTTGTATGCTGAGCGCCCCGACTACCCCCGACTGCATGTCCGGGCCTCTGCTGGAGCACAAGAGCGGCACCATCATGCACCTGGGGGGCCCCGCATACAGGATCGGCCCAGACGGCATCCCTGAGGAGATAACTCTGAATGACTGTCACCTGCTGGGCACCGAGCTACATTTTCTACCCCAGCAATACCAGCCGTACCCCCCTGCCTTCCCGGGCCAGGCTCCCCCACAGTTCCATGGACACTTTGGGGTGTACAGGGACCCTATGAAGGTGCACCCGGCCATGCATGGTATGATGGTCACCCCACCCTCATCCCCGCTGCTGGAATACTACCCGACCATGAACCCCCCAGATGACTGCAAACCAAAGAGGGGGCGCCGCTCATGGGCCCGGAAGAGAACTGCCACCCACAACTGCGAGTATCCGGGCTGCGGCAAGACCTACACCAAGAGCTCGCACCTGAAGGCGCACATGAGGACGCACACAGGTAAGAAGCAGCGTCAATGTGTCCCATCCACCTCCAAATGTCACCTGTGCAGACCCCTATGTGTATATAGACCTCCTGGTGAACGTTGTCACCCCCTGCCTGCCCTTCAGTAATGACCTTCTGGGTAATACTTGGAGGACTCCGTTATTTCAACTGTGCCCCCATCTGTGCCATCTATTCAGTAATTACCCCCATAGATGATTCCAGTAGCGGTTGTGTGGGTGGGGGGTGTTTATGATGTATATGAGTAATTAATACCCCCTTCCTTGTTCCTTCCTCAGGTGAGAAGCCTTATCACTGCAACTGGGAAGGCTGCGGCTGGAAATTCGCCAGATCAGATGAACTTACTCGCCATTTCCGCAAACACACTGGCCACAGACCATTCCAGTGTCACCTGTGTGAGAGGGCGTTCTCCCGCTCCGACCACCTGGCCCTGCACATGAAGAGGCACATGTGAGCCCCTCACCCAGAGACTGCACACCCCATACAGCATGAGGGGCTGTATATATGTCTGTACATTGGGCTATTTAATGCGGAGCCTGCCCGGCAGGTGGCAACCAGATCTATAATAGAAATATATTATTTAAAGAGTCAGAACCCAGGGAGGACTTGACCGTTTTCTGCGTTTGTACAATATTTGTAAAAATGTCGCTTCTTGCATTTTTGTAAGGTGAATTGAAGTTTTTATTTTGGCTGATCTGAAAGTTTCAGCTACTTTTTATACTCTTGATTATACTGTAAGAGTCTAGAAAGTGTGGGGGAGGGAAGGGGCGACTCCAGAAGTGTTGGGGTTACGTTCTATTAAACTGAAGTATTCAGAAAACTCTGCTCTTAAAGTGCAATTACTGCCCGTCACCAGTTATCTGTGCTGCAGCGCCGCCTATTGGCCGCAAGTGCGCACTGCACGGAGCCTGTACATAGCATTTATTACTCATCAGCACTCTTCGGGCCCAGGTTGTTTTTTTTTTTACACTGTTCTTTTTGTACAATACTTTTAATGTTTGACGATCTCTCCTCGTTGCTTTCCCTTTAGAAGGGGGGACCAGGTACTGTCTGCACTGCCTCCTGATACCTTGTAAATAACTGTACAATAAAATCCATATTGGTCAAAGATCTCAAGACTTCAGTCATTCATTGGAAAATAAAAACGAAGGTTTGTGACAAGGAATAAATGACAATCCGATATCGGTTACACAAGGTTGTGTGTGTGTGTGTGTGTGTGTGTGTTCTATAGATAAATATTTAAAAAAAAAAAAAAAATGCCCCCCCCCCCCCCCCCCCACCTACCCCCAAGCTTCTACTGATTTAAAGTTCAGGTGCTCTTTATCCACATTTCCATACATGATGTCAGACGGCCGATTTCTGTATGACTTGTCGTTCGTGGCCGGTCTGATGTGTCTCGTGGTTTACGACCACGCTATAACGACAAATTACTGATTGATCTGTGGTCCGGTCTGGGCTTCTATTGATGGGATGCCGATCTGTCGTTTGGCAGGAACGATTTTCAAGAACTACACCCGACAACGACCGATAAATCAAACACGACAGATCAACGTCTCCGCAGATATTTGCTATAGAGTAATCAAAACTATGCGCACAGTGCGGTCAAATCGCATGTGTGGTTTTTGGGGGGGGTTTTTGGGCAAGATTTTCCAAAAATTGTGCAGTTCTGCCATAATTTGACAGCACCGACTGAATAGACCCTAACGAGCTATTTCTCAGATGTTATTATTAATATATATATATATATATAATCGTACTCCTATAGGGATAGAAGCAGCAGGTAGCGAAAAAAGGTCGTGTGCGATTTGACAGTCTTGGTGTAGCTTGAGCAGAACTTTGCTGTGTGACACTTTTTAGCTTTATGACCTCCATTTGTTGCACTTTTGACATCTACATCACGTGTTCTCATTACCTATAGAACACCATATGGATCGCACCGGGCTCCTCTATACCCGGATCTGTCTGCCCCTCAGAACATGAGATGACGGATTCCTGCAGCGCGGATTTCTCAGTCCCGGCGCATCGCTGTGATCCTTCATGTAGACTTGTAGCTTCCATGTCTGTTCTGCCGGGACAAGGCGTTTATAATCTGCGCTGGACATGGTTCTTGGGGTCTTCTCTTCTCTGTACAGATCATTCATTCTACAGTCCACGAGGGACCAGACAGTCACTAAAAATCCGCTCTAGTCACCTGGATGTGGCGGTTTCTGCAAGTTCCATTCTCTCTGACCTCCTCTTATCTGAAGTAGATGCATCAACTTCTCCTGCATGTCATGGGCGGACTTGCTATATGTGCAGCTGCACAGGGGCCCTGCATCAAGGGGGCCACTGCTAAACCAAAATAAAGTCCTAGTGCTGCCCTGTGGATCAGATGACCTGGATGGGGATAAGTGTAATCTCCTCCATGTCTCACAATTACAGCCGGATTGACACCAGTGAGGGATTTTCAGGACGGCCATGTTGAGGCGATCTGTAGCCGGCACCCCTCCGCCATCTAATTGGCAGATGGAAAATGAGGGGCCCATATTTTGCTCTTGTGCAGGGGCCCTCTGTTGTCTGTCGCTGCTGCGTGAATTTCAATATTTGTATGATGAGTTTTGAAACTTTCTAATAGACAATTGTGTAATAACCATTCCCCAGGTTTCTGCTTGCTGACAGTGAGTGGAAACATTCATTTTATTTTTTTAATACATCCAGAGGCTGAAATTCTGACCTGAGTTAATACTCCTCACAGCTGAGGGTTTGTTACATTTTGTATCCAGACCTCTGAGGTAAACACATCAGCAGCACAAATCCTTCTCCTGTCCTGATCGTTTGCTGCAATGTATCAGTGCAGGTAACCTGTATCATGTTAGATGTCACAGAGGATTGTCTAGACTGGATACAATTCTAGGAAAGCCCTCAACTTTGGGAAATATTAGGTCACAACCAGTATCCTCCGTATAAATAATTTTCCCATTCACTAACAGCCAGCAGAGATCTTGAGAATGGTGGAGAATTAAAACACACAGGCCCACATTTATCAAAAGTAGCATAATTTTTGCCAATTTCAAAGTAAAAGCTCGACGACTACAGTATATTGACGGATGTTGCGATAAATTTATGACTGTGTTCCCTAAATCTGACATCGCTCCATTGACTTTCACACGGGTAAAATGACGCCACATTTTTATGTGTGGAGTAGAGATGGGATTTTGGGTCAAATTAACGAATCGTGTCAGACAGTCATGAATTAGATTAAATGCGCCAAATTTATCACCGTGGCTCATGCTGCGGATAAGGCCTTATTCACACGAACGTGTTATAAGTCTGCGCGTCGCACGGACCTATGTTAGTGAATGGGGCCGTTCAGAATGTCAGTGAATTTCACGCAGCATATGTGCGCTGCGTAAAACTCATGACATGTCCTATATTTGCCTGTGTTTCTCGCAGCACGCACCCATTGAAGTCAATGGCACACGGAAGCACTTGCGGGTGATTCGCGCTACAGTAGTAAAATAAATGAATGAAAACAGAAAAGCATCACATGTTTGTAAACATAAAACCAGAGTGTCATAATGATGCCGACTGCGTGAAAATCACAGCCACGTACCATATACTGATGCCACACGGACCTTTTGCGCGCGCAAAACTGACACGTCCGTGTGAATAAGACCTAAATGGGACGCACCTTTAGATCGTTCTGGCTGCCTTTATACCACATCTTGGTTGGCTTATTCTAGGTCGCTATTTTTGAGCCAAAATTTTGTCGCTTCTTAAGCTGCGCCCCTTGTCGCGCTAGTGGCAAACATTTTCATTAATAAATTTATCCAAAATAATTTTCGCCAAAAAGAAGGTGCAACTTAGGCCAGAGTTGGCGCAACACAAATAGTAAATCTGCCCCATTGTTTCTCCTTTGTGACTTCTCCAGAAAGCTGCATTTCATGAAGGTGTCTAAATCCCGGCCGCCCGAGCGGTGACCCACGCCGCCCACTTTTCCAAACCTACGAGCTTCGTGCAAATGGCTCTAAATTCTGGTGAAAAAAGTAAATAAATCACACAGGAGATCAGACAAATAAAATGGCGCAAATACAAGAATAAATGTGAGTCAAAGTCGATCAGAAACTGCAGAAATGTTCATTATTCATTGATCGTCCTCGGCTGCATTAATACGAGTTATTTACTAACGAGCGTGTCCTATTAGGGTATGTTCACACGGCCTATTTACGGACGTAAATCGGGCGTTTTTGCCCCGAATTACGTCTGAAAATAGCGCCTCAATAGCGCTGACAAACATCTGCCCATTGAAAGCAATGGGCAGACGTTTGTCTGTTCACACGAGGCGTATATTTACGCGCCGCTGTCAAATGACGGCGCGTAAATAGACGCCCGCGTAGAAGAAGTGACCTGTCACTTCTTCGGGCGTAATTGGAGCCGCTATTCATTGACTCCAATGAATAGCAGCGCTAATTACGGCCGTAATTGACGCGGCGTTCAAGCGCCTGCACATGCCGGTACGGCTGAATTTACGGGGATGTTTTCAGCCTGAAACATCCCCGTAATTTCAGCCGTTACGGACCCCCGCCGTGTGAACATACCCTTATGTTTAATTACAAATACCAGCTCAGTTCTGTCAGTAAATAAATGTAAAATCTCAGAAATATCAAACATTTAGGCCTTATTTACATGCGCGTATTTCACGTCAGTGATACGCGTGTGAAAATCACATACGTTGCACGGACCTATGCAAGTGAATGGGGCCATTCAGACATTCCGTGGTTTTCACGCAGCGTGTCCGTGTGTCCGTGTGTCCGCTGCGTGAAACTCGCTGCATGGCTTATACTTGAGCGATTTTGCGCATCACGCACCCATTGAAGTCAATGGGTACGTGAAAATCGCGGACAGCACAAGGACGCACTTCCGTGTGCTGTGCATGATTCGCGCAACAGTTGCTCAAGCAATGAGGGGAAAATAAAAGCACCTCCTTTATTTAATTTTGTAAACGTCAAAACTGCGTGACATAAGGATGCGATACGCGTGAAAATAACGCAGACACGCACCAAACACTGATGACACGCGGAACGGCAACGCACGCAAAACGCTACAGTTTTAACGCGTGCAACACGCACACGTTCGTGTAAATAAGGCCTAAGGCATTAGTCACACAAACTTATTTCTCATTTTAACAATAGACCGCACGCCGTCCCATACAAGTCAAAAAGGATATTCACGCATGCGTTTTTGTCTTTTTCACGGAGCGTGTGTCCGTTGCGAGAAACTTACAGCGTGTCCTATTCTGGTCCGTTTTTCACTGATCAGCTGCTTAGAAATGCAGGAAAAAAAACAAAAACGTTCTTGACAAGGAGGAAAAACTGATGACGCACGGATGCAGCACAGACTCTCATATGCATGAAAAAACGGTCAGATTTTTGCTGACATAAATCGGCCACGCACATGTGAATAAGGCCTAGACGAGGCAACTAGTTTAGATAATGATGTTACTGGCCAACGTTTATTACGCAATTTGTCAGGTTTTGGCGTAAAACTGCACAGCTAAAATGTCGCATGTAATGATTGTGCGACATTTTAGTGATAAAATGTGTGACTTTCCTTGTCGCTCACCAAATTTAGCAAGTGACTGAAAAAAGTGTGCGGTCTCCAAAGAAGATGAAATTTACGAGTGATTTATCATTTAGAATAAGAGGTGATGGTGACAATTTTAGTGAAAAATCCATTATAAATAAGGTTCCCATAGAGCTGTATGAACCGGGGCCCCGTTACTCTGCAACACTTCCTGTCATACGGCATTATGTATCTTTTGTTATTTATTGTTTGTTTGTTTATTATTGTTTGTTGTTATTTATTGTTTATTATTATTGTTTCTTTATAATCATCTCCTTGTTGCTTTTCTTGGAGCGTCCTGCTTTAGCGCCATTGCGTTCCCCTCAGTCTTGCAGCCGTCGCTGGAGGAGGAGAGAGTTGCTTGTCTATTTCGGTCTTGTACTCCTTGCTGGTTTGGCAGGACTGGCGGCTTTTCTTGCTCTCAGGGCAGGGAGGGGAACGCACAAGTAAAAAAAAAAAAAAAAAAAAAGCACCAACAAACAAGCATAAAACAAACTAATCCCATGAGTCAGATCATTAATCCGCTGAGGAGGCCGCACATTTACCTGTACATTTATGGACATCCGGATCCTGAGTCAGGATTGGCTGATAATCCCCCCCAACACCTGGAGCTGTCAATCAAAGCATCTCTCCCCAGACATCTCTGTGATTGACAGCTCGCTCGTTACAATATATCCATGATTCAGCTTCATTGTATCACTTCTATTTCTCCTTTCATTTCTATAGAGTATAACTCCCAACATTTGTCATGGTCACGTAAAGGGGTTACACTCTTGGAATGCAGCTGATCACAGGGGTAACGACTTCTGGGGCCCCCGAGTGATCGACTTATCACCTCAGGAAATAAACATTTTCCCTGCAGCGTGAGATGAATAAACCGTCTGTCGGGGGCATGGATGCGTCCTCTGCTTATTCCGACTCTCATCAACAGCTGATAAGGGCAGGGGGGGTAACTATAGGGGGTGCAGAGGTAGCAAACGCATCCGGGCCCTGGTGCCTGAAGGAGCCCAAAGACCCCTCTGCCGCAAAAAAGATGCCGGTCTTATAAATGGCACACAGTAGATGGATGGGGGCCGTTACTAATTTTGCATTGGGGGCCAGAGTCTTTGAGTTACGCTTCTGAATTAAGGTGCCCCCCCCCCCCCCCATTTTCTCTATGGAAAGGGGTCGGCCAAAGAGTGTAGCTTTTAAGGGTGCCCTCCCACGTGGCGTACTTGCATTTTATCTCCGCAGTGTAAAAATACGCTGCAGAAAACGACAACCTTATTTCTATAGGAAAACGATTCTACACAATGCAGACAGATTTTTCTGGTTCTTACTTTCAGAATAATTTTTCCCATAGACATATGTTGTATTTTTTTGTATGTTGTATTTTTTTGTATGTTGTATTTTTTTGTATGTTGTATTTTTTGGTATGTTGTATTTTTTTGTATGTTGTATTTTTTTGTATGTTGTATTTGTTGTATGTTGTATTTTTTGTATGTTGTATTTTTTTGTATGTTGTATTTTTTTGTATGTTGTATTTGTTGTATGTTGTATTTTTTGTATGTTGTATTTTTTGTATGTTGTATTTGTTGTATTTTTTTGTATGTTGTATTTTTTTGTATGTTGTATTTGTTGTATTTTTTGTATGTTGTATTTTTTGTATGTTGTATTTGTTGTATTTTTTTGTATGTTGTATTTGTTGTATGTTGTATTTTTTTGTATGTTGTATTTGTTGTATGTTGTATTTTTACACTGCGGGAAAACAATGCATGTAAGTACTTCATGTGTGAGCGCAAACCTACGGGTCATTCATCCACTTTCCATCCAGCTCTGTGACCTTCAAGAGTTCTGTATGTGAATGTAAAAATGTAGAAGCAATAAATAATGTGATCATATACAGGGTGGGGGAGGGAGCTGATATACAACGACTGACACTTCCATGAAAATCTTTTGATCCTTTACACAATTGGGATGTTCCAGCAGAAAAAGGTGCTGACCTTCCAAAAGAGCCTATATGTAAAGTACCTTATACAAAGTGTCCTATAGAATAGCGCCTCCTGCTGGTGGAACTAACAAACTATTACCATAGTAGCCCTGATATTCTCATGTAGATCCACCTGGGTCAAGGTGGAGACTCATGAGGATCCTGTGGATCTTTTACCAAATGAAGACGAATCTTCTCCTGGAGACACAAAAGGCCGCACAGAAGCTTCATCTCATAAAACAGGACATAATAATACAGTACAATTCCTTTAATCTAGAAACATTGAGAGTCTCTAGGTGCCGGATTATCAGATGTACGGACTATCGGACATTCATAGAAAAGTCTCATAAGGAGCCCGGGATACAACGTTACCCCAGACTCTGCCGCCATCACTTATTCTCCTCTTTGCTCCTCCTTTGGTGAAATTCCACATTATATGACAGTTGTAGCGGAAACACGTAGCAGATTATCAGATGCCGGATTAAAGAAATGTTACTGGAATGCTCCTGATTATAATTCTGTAGATCTCACATTACGCAGCTCCGACTACTGGGACCAGATTGACCTTCATCATCTTTAATATTTAAGTAGATAAACTACACGGCGGCCCCAACCCTGGAGATCCCACTGGCGAGCAGGGACAATAGATAAGACAAACTTTATATTAAAGAAGTTGCAGGAGGGGCACCCAAGTCGCCTGAAGGTGGACCCCGACCTGTGCACCAGGAGACCACACATCGCACCCATCTCTACAAGTCTTTATAATAAGTCATGATGGTGACTGATCTGCAGGGATCATCGCTGTGAATGGTCAGGGAGGGGCCCCCGGGAACCTGCTCCACCTAAGACCAATGCAACAAATAAAAGGCCCAATAAACACATTGCAGGTCTCGAATACGAGTGTCAGGGCCTTAAATCACAGCGGCCTCATAAAGCGCAGTCATTATGTGTAATAATCACCTATAGCTCTGGTCTATAATACCCCAGGTCACCGCTGCAGAGTAGTGTCCCTCGTATTTCATCAATTGTGATTAACCCCATCTCCTACCCCTGTAGGGGGCGCATTCTCCTCCCTGCACACCCTATAATGGAAGTTGTACTGTGTGCTCAGTGGAGACATGGTCAGTAGTTGTACTGTGCGCTCAGTGGAGCCATGGTCAGTAGTTGTACTGTGCTCTCAGTGGAGCCATGGTCAGTAGTTGTACTGTGCGCTCAGTGGAGCCATGGTCAGTAGTTGTACTGTGCACTCAGTGGAGCCATGGTCAGTAGTTGTACTGTGTGCTCAGTGGAGACATGGTCAGTAGTTGTACTGTGCGCTCAGTGGAGCCATGGTCAGTAGTTGTACTGTGCACTCAGTGGAGACATGGTCAGTAGTTGTACTGTGCGCTCAGTGGAGCCGTGGTCAGTAGTTGTACTGTGCGCGCAGTGGAGCCGTGGTCAGTAGTTGTACTGTGCACTCAGCGGAGCCGTGGTCAGTAGTTGTACTGTGCGCTCAGTGGAGACATGGTCAGTAGTTGTACTGTGCGCTCAGTGGAGCCGTGGTCAGTAGTTGTACTGTGCGCTCAGTGGAGACATGGTCAGTAGTTGTACTGTGCACTCAGTGGAGCCGTGGTCAGTAGTTGTACTGTGCGCTCAGTGGAGCCGTGGTCAGTAGTTGTACTGTGCGCTCAGTGGAGTCATGGTCAGTAGTTGTACTGTGCGGTCAGTGGTGCCGTGGTCAGTAGTTGTACTGTGCACTCAGTGGAGCCGTGGTCAGTAGTTGTACTGTGCACTCAGTGGAGCCGTGGTCAGTAGTTGTACTGTGCGCTCAGTGGAGCCGTGGTAAGTAGTTGTACTGTGCGCTCAGTGGAGCCGTGGTCAGTAGTTGTACTGTGCGCTCAGTGGAGACATGGTCAGTAGTTGTACTGTGCGCTCAGTGGAGCCGTGGTCAGTAGTTGTACTGTGCGCGCAGTGGAGCCGTGGTCAGTAGTTGTACTGTGCGCTCAGTGGAGCCGTGGTCAGTAGTTGTACTGTGCGCGCAGTGGAGCCGTGGTCAGTAGTTGTACTGTGCGCTCAGCGGAGCCGTGATCAGTAGTTGTACTGTGCGCTCAGTGGAGACATGGTCAGTAGTTGTACTGTGCGCTCAGTGGAGACATGGTCAGTAGTTGTACTTTGCGCTCAGTGGAGCCATGGTCAGTAGTTGTACTGTGCTCTCAGTGGAGCCGTGGTCAGTAGTTGTACTGTGCGCTCAGTGGAGCCGTGGTCAGTAGTTGTACTGTGCGCTCAGTGGAGACATGGTCAGTAGTTGTACTGTGCGCTCAGTGGAGACATGGTCAGTAGTTGTACTGTGCGCTCAGTGGAGCCGTGGTCAGTAGTTGTACTGTGCGCTCAGTGGAGCCGTGGTCAGTAGTTGTACTGTGCGCTCAGTGGAGCCGTGGTCAGTAGTTGTACTGTGCGCTCAGTGGAGACGTGGTCAGTAGTTGTACTGTGCGCTCAGTGGAGCCGTGGTCAGTAGTTGTACTGTCCACTCAGTGGAGCCGTGGTCAGTAGTTGTACTGTGCGCTCAGTGGAGCCGTGGTCAGTAGTTGTACTGTGCGCTCAGTGGAGCCGTGGTCAGTAGTTGTACTGTGCGCTCAGTGGAGTCGTGGTCAGTAGTTGTACTGTGCGCTCAGTGGAGTCGTGGTCAGTAGTTGTACTGTGCGCTCAGTGGAGACATGGTCAGTAGTCGTACTGTGCACTCAGTGGAGCCATGGTCAGTAGTTGTACTGTGCGCTCAGTGGAGCCGTGGTCAGTAGTTGTACTGTGCGCTCAGTGGAGACGTGGTCAGTAGTTGTACTGTGCGCTCAGTGGAGACGTGGTCAGAAGTTGTACTGTGCGCTCAGTGGAGACATGGTCAGTAGTTGTACTGTGCGCTCAGTTGAGACGTGGTCAGTAGTCGTACTGTGCGCTCAGTGGAGCCATGGTCAGTAGTCGTACTGTGCGCTCAGTGGAGACATGGTCAGTAGTCGTACTGTGCGCTCAGTGGAGCCGTGGTCAGTAGTTGTACTGTGCTCTCAATGGAGCCGTGGTCAGTAGTTGTACTGTGTGCTCAGTGGAGCCGTGGTCAGTAGTTGTACTGTGCACTCAGTGGAGCCGTGGTCAGTAGTTGTACTGTGCGCTCAGTGGAGCCGTGGTCAGTAGTTGTACTGTGCGCACAGTGGAGCCGTGGTCAGTAGTTGTACTGTGCGCTCAGTGGAGCCGTGGTCAGTAGTTGTACTGTGCGCGCAGTGGAGCCGTGGTCAGTAGTTGTACTGTGCGCTCAGTGGAGCTGTGGTCAGAAGTTGTACTGTGCGCTCAGTGGAGCCGTGGTCAGTAGTTGTACTGTGCGCTCAGTGGAGCCGTGGTCAGTAGTTGTACTGTGCGCTCAGTGGAGACGTGGTCAGTAGTTGTACTGTGCGCTCAGTGGAGCCGTGGTCAGTAGTTGTACTGTGCGCTCAGTGGAGCCGTGGTCAGAAGTTGTACTGTGCGCTCAGTGGAGCCGTGGTCAGTAGTCGTACTGTGCACTCAGTGGAGACATGGTCAGTAGTTGTACTGTGCGCTCAGTGGAGCCATGGTCAGTAGTCGTACTGTGCGCTCAGTGGAGCCGTGGTCAGAAGTTGTACTGTGCGCTCAGTGGAGCCGTGGTCAGTAGTCGTACTGTGCGCTCAGTGGAGCCATGGTCAGAAGTTGTACTGTGCGCTCAGTGGAGCCGTGGTCAGTAGTCGTACTGTGCGCTCAGTGGAGCCGTGGTCAGAAGTTGTACTGTGCGCTCAGTGGAGCCGTGGTCAGTAGTCGTACTGTGCGCTCAGTGGAGCCATGGTCAGAAGTTGTACTGTGCGCTCAGTGGAGCCGTGGTCAGTAGTTGTACTGTGCGCTCAGTGGAGCCGTGGTCAATAGTTGTACTGTGCGCTCAGTGGAGCCGTGGTCAGTAGTTGTACTGTGCGCTCAGTGGAGACATGGTCAGTAGTTGTACTGTGCTCTCAGTGGAGCCGTGGTCAGTAGTTGTACTGTGCGCTCAGTGGAGCCGTGGTCAGTAGTTGTACTGTGCGCTCAGTGGAGCCGTGGTCAGTAGTTGTACTGTGCGCTCAGTGGAGCCGTGGTCAGTAGTTGTACTGTGCGCTCAGTGGAGACATGGTCAGTAGTCGTACTGTGCGCTCAGTGGAGCCGTGGTCAGTAGTTGTACTGTGCGCTCAGTGGAGCCGTGGTCAGTAGTTGTACTGTGCGCTCAGTGGAGCCGTGGTCAGTAGTTGTACTGTGCGCTCAGTGGAGCCGTGGTCAGAAGTTGTACTGTGCGCTCAGTGGAGACATGGTCAGAAGTTGTACTGTGCGCTCAGTGGAGCCGTGGTCAGTAGTTGTACTGTGCTCTCAGTGGAGACGTGGTCAGTAGTTGTACTGTGCTCTCAGTGGAGCCGTGGTCAGAAGTTGTACTGTGCGCTCAGTGGAGCCGTGGTCAGTAGTTGTACTGTGCTCTCAGTGGAGCCGTGGTCAGTAGTTGTACTGTGCGCTCAGTGGAGACATGGTCAGAAGTTGTACTGTGCGCTCAGTGGAGACATGGTCAGAAGTTGTACTGTGCGCTCAGTGGTGCCGTGGTCAGAAGTTGTACTGTGCACCGGTATCTGGGACGTCTCGTGAGTCACCTGCAGCGTTGCACAATATCGTTATATACAGATTTCTCAGGTGATAATTCCCAGTAAAGCCAGAACTGATTGTATAATGAAGGAATCCATGAATAAGACTTTTATATTATATAAAGTATTAGGGATTCGGGTGGTGACCCCAGAAACAGCTCTGTCTATAAGATGAGAGGATTACATAAGGAACAGTCACCTGATATATAGTCGTGATCTATCCATGGGGACAGTGATCCCATAATAACCGCAGGACTGTGGGGACATCACATTCACCGTCATCACTGTACAGGGGCCCTTCACATTCCCAATTGTGGCTCTAAATTATAGGTTCATTCATGAAAGACCTTCCTCAATCCTTTCAAAAGTGGACCTCGTGCTTACACATAGAAAACAGTATGAACAAGCAGAGCTGCAGTGTAAAGTATGTGGGGACAGCGCAGGGGGCGGAGCCTTTGATAAGACAGGAGGTGAATCTTTGATACCTCGGACTCCACATACAATGCAGCGGAGCCGGAGTCTTTCATTTCTAGTCTCATGATTGGTTCTCCCTGAGTTTCAGGGTTCTCGGTCATCATATTATATGAATGTTTCTGTACGATGCGGCGACTGTATGAACGGTAACCAATCGACGGTTCTTACGCGCTGCCCCGTCACTTCATCTGCTGATTTATCAAAGAAAGTTTAATTCTTTGAACTGCACAGAAATTCCTGTAATTGGCGATAATCTTGGCTTTGATGTGAGAAGAGAAGGTTGTAAGACCCAGAGCAGAGCGGCAGGAGAGCGGATGATGAGGGGAGTGATCCAAACCACGGGAATCTGAAACAAAATCCTCAGATGAGACGTGCCCTGAAAATCTCAGCCCCCAAATAGTCTATAAAATGTCCCAGACGCTGCAGTATACGGCACATGGGCGCTGCCACCCAGCTTTCTGCATGCCCTGAAAGGCAGAGAGTTACATCCCACCCGCTGTTTCTCCTCCTCTTCTACCCATGATATTCATGAACCAGGAGGCTCTGGATGAGCAGGCGTCTCACAGACAGACCAATGCTGCAATACAAACAGAGCCCAATTTATACCACATTCTGCGCTATTTCGGAAACTCGGGCGTCGATATCCTGCGACATTTTCCCGGGCACTGCGGGCGGGTATATTTACGCCGGTGCCGGTTTAGTAACGGTCTTACATCTTGATCTCAGCCGTTGATTAGACTCTGACTCTCTGATCTGCGGTTGTCGTGTTTTTCACGTGCCGGTCGTGGCGCGGTTTGTCTTCCTCCATGTTGGGTGTCCGCAGATTCTGATTAGATGGGGCGGTCCCTGCGATACATCCGGTGCCACTAGAAATTCTGGATCTGTGTGGGAAGAGGTGACGCAACTTCAATCCGGCCGGCTAATTACTGAGGAGCTGAAGACGATTAACGAGCTGAGGGACCTGCTGCAGCCTGCCCGCCACTCGTCTCGCAATATTTATCCAGAGGGAGGAGACGGAATCCGAGGCCGGGGGGGGGGACAAAACCAGGACCATACGGGACCGCGGCGCTGCTGCTGCGCGACAGTCAAAACAATTTTTTCTGGAAAATTTATCCAAAAATCACAGACGGCACAAAATGTTTCCTGACAAATTGGAAAACTATAACGAAGCGAAGAAATTCTAAGCAGTAACTGACCAAAGTCTAGGCCTCATGCACACGGACGCGCTTCTGCGGGCGCAATTCCCCCGAAAATCCACGAGAGAATTGCGGCCCCATTCATTCCTATGTGGCCATGCACGAGATCGTGGTTTCCAAGGTCCGGGCATGGCCCCGGAGCCCGCACCGCAGAAAGAACGGACATGTCTGATTACGGCCGTCTTCGGGCTCATAGCAAATAATGGACGTGGCCATGTGCACGGCCCAGGATTTGCGGGCGTCTCGCGGCTGTCACCCCGTGGCCAACCGACCCGAAAATCACGACCGTGCACATGGCGACACTCGTGTGCATGAGGCCTAAGGCCGGGTTCACACAGAGTTTTTTGCAGGAGGAAAATCTGCCTCAAAATTCAGTTTGGAATAAAACGCCACGAAATACGCGTTCTCCGCCTCCCATTGATGTTAATGGGAGGTCAGAGGCGTAAACACCCGAAGTTAGGGCATGTCCCTTCTTTTTTCCGCGAGCCCGTTTTTCCGCTCGCGGGAAAAAAAAATGCCTCCGCCTCCCATTGAAATCAATGGACGCCATTTTCAGCCGTTTTTTGGCGCGTTTTGTCAAAAATCTCTGTGTGAACTCCCACTTAAAACACAAAGATGAACACAGAAGCGCCTACTCCGACCTGCACAACAATAATAATCTGCGCAATGATAATAATCTGCACAAAGATAATAATCTGCACAAAGATAATAATCTGCACAAAGATAATAATCTGCACAAAGATAATAATCTGCACAACAATAATAATCTGCACAACGATAATAATCTGCACAACGATAATAATCTGCACAACGATAATAATCTGCACAATGATAATAATCTGCACAACGATAATAATCTGCACAATGATAATAATCTGCGCAATGATAATAATCTGCACAACAATAATAATCTGCACAACGATAATAATCTGCACAACGATAATAATCTGCACAACGATAATAATCTGCACAATGATAATAATCTGCACAACAATAATAATCTGCACAACAATAATAATCTGCACAATGATAATAATCTGCGCAATGATAATAATCTGCACAACGATAATAATCTGCACAACGATAATAATCTGCACAACGATAATAATCTGCACAAAGATAATAATCTGCACAACGATAATAATCTGCACAACGATAATAATCTGCACAACGATAATAATCTGCACAACGATAATAATCTGCACAACGATAATAATCTGCACAATGATAATAATCTGCACAACAATAATCTGCACAATGATAATAATCTGCACAATGATAATAATCTGCACAATGATAATAATCTGCACAATAATAATCTGCACAATAATAATCTGCACAACGATAATAATCTGCACAATGATAATAATCTGCACAACAATAATAATCTGCACAACGATAATAATCTGCACAATAATAATCTGCACAATAATAATCTGCACAATGATAATAATCTGCACAATAATAATCTGCACAACGATAATAATCTGCACAACGATAATAATCTGCACAATAATAATCTGCACAATGATAATAATTTGCACAATAATAATCTGCACAAGGATAATAATCTGCACAATAATAATCTGCACAATAATAATCTGCACAATGATAATAATCTGCACAAAGATAATAATCTGAACAATGATAATAATCTGCACAACGATAATAATCTGCACAACGATAATAATCTGCACAATAATAATCTGCACAACGATAATAATCTGCACAACGATAATAATCTGCACAATAATAATCTGCACAATGATAATAATCTGCACAATAATAATCTGCACAAGGATAATAATCTGCACAATAATAATCTGCACAATAATAATCTGCACAATGATAATAATCTGCACAACGATAATAATCTGCACAAAGATAATAATCTGAACAATGATAATAATCTGAACAATGATAATAATCTGCACAAAGATAATAATCTGAACAATGATAATAATCTGCACAACGATAATAATCTGCACAACGATAATAATCTGCACAATGATAATAATCTGCACAACGATAATAATCTGCACAACGATAATAATCTGCACAACGATAATAATCTGCACAATGATAATAATCTGCACAATGATAATAATCTGCACAACGATAATAATCTGCACAACGATAATAATCTGCACAATAATAATCTGCACAATCTGTCCGCAATTGCGGCACGGACTCTCCCATAGAAGTCTATGTCGCTTCTGCAATTGCGGACAACAACAAATGTGTAACCGCAGCCGTCAGATCGGTATTTGCAGACAGCAAAAACTATTCCGGTCGTGTGTTTGAGGCCTAACTAAGTAATAATTGATGATTCTGGTACAACCCCTTTAAGGGTGTATTCACACAGTGCGGTTTTGCTGTTAGCATGGAACCTGAAGCAAATTGCGGTAAAAACAAAAACCGTGGCACAACTGCACCATGTGAATACGCCCTAAATAAAATAACATAATGTTCTCTATCACACAGAAAAATGGCGACCGCGCACCACGAACACTAATGTCACCGAAACCGCTAAATGTAAATAAATCCGCATTACTGCCAAATCTACTTACAATAGGGAGGCTCTTACTGCACATTTTTGTGAAATTGTGTGAGCCCACCTGCCACGACAAGGCGTCCTCCATAGGTGGGGACCTATATGGGGATGGTAGAAGCCAGCATAAAACGAAATAATATCACCCAGAGCAGAATGTGAGGAGGAGGGCAAGATCAGCAATGGAGGCATCACTAATATATTCTCTAGTTATATCAATTGTTAATGACATATTGGTTCACTGATATTAGCAAGAGGGGGCGGAGCTGTGACAACCTCTCACACATGATATACAGGTTGGTTGTCTGTAGTAATAGATGAATAGCTGTTACTGTATATAAGATGTGTGGATCTCATGTCTGATCACAGTGTAATTATATTATATATCAGTGATGTCAGTAACAGGGGGCGGGGCTGTGACAACCTCTCACACATGATATACAGGCTGGTTGTCAGTAGTAATAGATGAATAGCTGTTACTGTATATAAGATGTGTGGATCTCATGTCTGATCACAGTGTAATTATATTATATATCAGTGATGTCAGTAACAGGGGGCGGGGCTGTGACAACCTCTCACACATGATATACAGGCTGGTTGTCAGTAGTAATAGATGAATAGCTGTTACTGTATATAAGATGTGTGGATCTCATGTCTGATCACAGTGTAATTATATTATATATCAGTGATGTCAGTAACAGGGGGCGGGGCTGTGACAACCCCTCACACATGATATACAGGCTGGTTGTCAGTAGTAATAGATGAATACCAGTTACTGTATATAAGATGTGTGGATCTCATGTCTGATCACAGTGTAATTATATTATATATCAGTGATGTCAGTAACAGGGGGCGGGGCTGTGACAACCTCTCACACATGATATACAGGCTGGTTGTCAGTAGTAATAGATGAATAGCTGTCACTGTATATAAGATGTGTGGATCTCATGTCTGATCACAGTGTAATTATATTATATATCAGTGATGTCAGTAACAGGGGCGGGGTTGTGACAACCTCTCACACATGATATACAGGCTGGTTGTCAGTAGTAATAGATGAATAGCTGTTACTGTATATAAGATGTGTGGATCTCATGTCTGATCACAGTGTAATTATATTATATATCAGTGATGTCAGTAACAGGGGGCGGGGCTGTGACAACCTCTCACACATGATATACAGGCTGGTTGTCAGTAGTAATAGATGAATAGCTGTTACTGTATATAAGGTGTGTGGATCTCATGTCTGATCACAGTGTAATTATATTATATATCAGTGATGTCAGTAACAGGGGGCGGGGCTGTGACAACCTCTCACACATGATATACAGGCTGGTTGTCAGTAGTAATAGATGAATAGCTGTTACTGTATATAAGATGTGTGGATCTCATGTCTGATCACAGTGTAATTATATTATATATCAGTGATGTCAGTAACAGGGGGCGGGGCTGTGACAACTTCTCACACATGATACACAGGCTGGTTGTCAGTAGTAATAGATGAATAGCTGTTACTGTATATAAGATGTGTGGATCTCATGTCTGATCAGTGTAATTATATTATATATCAGTGATGTCAGTAACAGGGGGCGGGGCTGTGACAACCTCTCACACATGATATACAGGCTGGTTGTCAGTAGTGATAGATGAATAGCTGTTACTGTATATAAGATGTGTGGATCTCATGTCTGATCACAATGTAATTATATTATATATCAGTGATGTCAGTAACAGGGGGCGGAGCTGTGACAACCTCTCACACATGATATACAGGCTGGTTGTCAGTAGTAATAGATGAATAGCTGTGACTGTATATAAGATGTGTGGATCTCATGTCTGATCACAATGTAATTATATTATATATCAGTGATGTCAGTAACAGGGGGCGGGGCTGTGACAACCTCTCACACATGATATACAGGCTGGTTGTCAGTAGTAATAGATGAATAGCTGTGATTGTATATAAGATGTGTGGATCTCATGTCTGATCACATGTAATTATATTATATATCAGTGATGTCAGTAACAGGGGGCGGGGCTGTGACAACCTCTCACACATGATATACAGGCTGGTGGTCAGTAGTAATAGATGAATAGCTGTGACTGTATATAAGATGTGTGGATCTCATGTCTGATCACAGTGTAATTATATTATATATCAGTGATGTCAGTAACAGGGGGCGGGGCTGTGACAACCTCTCACACATGATATACAGGTTGGTTGTCAGTAGTAATAGATGAATAGCTGTTACTGTATATAAGATGTGCGGATCTCATGTCTGATCACATGTAATTATATTATATATCAGTGATGTCAGTAACAGGGGGCGGAGCTGTGACAACCTCTCACACATGATATACAGGTTGGTTGTCAGTAGTAATAGATGAATAGCTGTTACTGTATATAAGATGTGTGGATCTCATGTCTGATCACAGTGTAATTATATTATATCAGTGATGTCAGTAACAGGGGGCGGGGCTGTGACAACCTCTCACACATGATATACAGGCTGGTTGTCAGTAGTAATAGATGAATAGCTGTTACTGTATATAAGATGTGTGGATCTCATGTCTGATCACAGTGTAATTATATTATATATCAGTGATGTAAGTAACAGGGGGCGGGGCTGTGACAACCTCTCACACATGGTATACAGGCAGGTTGTCAGTAGTAATAGATGAATAGCTGTGACTGTATATAAGATGTGTGGATCTCATGTCTGATCACAATGTAATTATATTATATATCAGTGATGTCAGTAACAGGGGGCGGGGCTGTGACAACCTCTCACACATGATATACAGGCTGGTTGTCAGTAGTAATAGATGAATAGCTGTTACTGTATATAAGATGTGTGGATCTCATGTCTGATCACAATGTAATTAGATTATATATCAGTGATGTCAGGGGCGGGGCTGTGACAACCTCTCACACATGATATACAGGCTGGTTGTCAGTAGTAATAGATGAATAGCTGTGACTGTATATAAGATGTGTGGATCTCATGTCTGATCACATGTAATTATATTATATATCAGTGATGTCAGTAACAGGGGGCGGGGCTGTGACAACCTCTCACACATGATATACAGGCTGGTTGTCAGTAGTAATAGATGAATAGCTGTTACTGTATATAAGATGTGTGGATCTCATGTCTGATCACATGTAATTATATTATATATCAGTGATGTCAGTAACAGGGGGCGGGGCTGTGACAACCTCTCACACATGATATACAGGCTGGTTGTCAGTAGTAATAGATGAATAGCTGTTACTGTATATAAGATGTATGGATCTCATGTCTGATCACAGTGTAATTATATTATATATCAGTGATGTCAGTAACAGGGGGCGGGGCTGTGACAACCTCTCACACATGATATACAGGCTGGTTGTCAGTAGTAATAGATGAATAGCTGTTAGGGGGGATTCACACGAGCGTGTATTCGGTCCGTGCGGGCCGCGTGGTTTTCACGCGGCACGCATGGACCAATACAAGTCTATGGGGCAGTACAGACAGTCCGTGCTTTTTGCGCAGCGTTTGTCTGCTGCGCAAAAAGCGCGACAGGTTCAATAACTCTGCGTATTTCGCGCATCACGCACCCATTGAAGTCAATGGGTGCGTGAAAATCACGCGCACCACACGGAAGCACTTCCGTGGGACGAGCGTGATTCGCGCAACAGCAGTGAAAAGGATGAATGAAAACCGAAAAGCACCACGAGCTTTTCTGTTTCCGAACATCCAAACGGAGTGTCTTTGCGATGAGCGAAGCCGGACAAGCGTACCGAACTTCACCGGGTTCGGCCAAACTCGTTTTGGCCGATCCCGGCAAAAAAATTATCGGTACGCGACGTCAGGAGATAGTCACTGTCCATGGTGCTGAAAGAGTTAAACTGTTTCAGCACCATGGACAGTGACTTGCGATCCCAAAATACATTAACCTGTAAAAAAAAACCGAAGTTCTAACTTACCGATTACTCCTGTCTCCTTCCTGCAGTCCGACCTCCCGGGATGACACTTCAGTTCAAGTGACAGCTCCAGCCAATCACAGGCCAAGCACAGGCTGCAGCCAATCACAGGCTGCAGCGGTCACTTGGACTGCTGCGTCATCCAGGGAGGTGGGGCCCGATGTCAAGAGAGGCGCGTCACCAAGGACGCGTCACCAAGGACGCGTCACCAAGGCAACGGCCGGGAAGTTCTCGGTAAGTAGGAACTTTATCTTTTTTTTTTACAGGTTTTTCGCTGTTGTGTTCGGCATTCACTGTCGAGGGTGCTGAAAGATTTAGCTCTTTCAGCACCTTGGACAGTGACGGGCGTTGACAAGCCTCATCTCTATGATGCCGGCTGCGCGAAAATCACGCAGCCGCGCATCAGACACGCATGACACACGCAGCTGTCAAATGGTTTTTGCGCTCGCAAAACGCTGCGTTGTTTGCGCGCGCAAAAACGCAACGTTCGTGTGAATCTGGCCTTACTGTATATAAGATGTGTGGATCTCATGTCTGATCACATGTAATTATATTATATATCAGTGATGTCAGTAACAGGGGGCGGAGCTGTGACAACCTCTCACACATGATATACAGGCTGGTTGTCAGTAGTAATAGATGAATAGCTGTTACTGGATATAAGATGTGTGGGTCTCATGTCTGATCACATGTAATTATATTATATATCAGTGATGTCAGTAACAGGGGGTGGAGCTGTGACAACCTCTCACACATGATATACAGGCTGGTTGTCAGTAGTAATAGATGAATAGCTGTTACTGTATATAAGATGTGTGGATCTCATGTCTGATCACAATGTAATTATATTATATATCAGTGATGTCAGTAACAGGGGGCGGAGCTGTGACAACCTCTCACACATGATATACAGGCTGGTTGTCAGTAGTAATAGATGAATAGCTGTTACTGGATATAAGATGTGTGGGTCTCATGTCTGATCACATGTAATTATATTATATATCAGTGATGTCAGTAACAGGGGGCGGGGCTGTGACAACCTCTCACACATGATATACAGGCTGGTTGTCAGTAGTAATAGATGAATAGCTGTTACTGTATATAAGATGTGTGGATCTCATGTCTGATCACAGTGTAATTATATTATATATCAGTGATGTCAGTAACAGGGGGCGGGGCTGTGACAACCTCTCACACATGATATACAGGCTGGTTGTCAGTAGTAATGGATGAAAAGCTGTGACTGTATATAAGATGTGTGGATCTCATGTCTGATCACATGTAATTATATTATATATCAGTAACAGGGGGCGGAGCTGTGACAACCTCTCACACATGATATACAGGCTGGTTGTCAGTAATAATAGATGAATAGCTGTTACTGTATATAAGATGTGTGGATCTCATGTCTGATCACAATGTAATTATATTATTTATCAGTGATGTCAGTAACAGGGGGCGGAGCTGTGACAACCTCTCACACATGATATACAGGCTGGTTGTCAGTAGTAATAGATGAATAGCTGTTACTGTATATAAGATGTGTGGATCTCATGTCTGATCACATGTAATTATATTATATATCAGTGATGTCAGTAACAGGGGGCGGAGCTGTGACAACCTCTCACACATGATATACAGGTTGGTTGTCAGTAGTAATAGATGAATAGCTGTTACTGTATATAAGGTGTGTGGATCTCATGTCTGATCACAATGTAATTATATTATATATCAGTGATGTCAGTAACAGGGGGCGGGGCTGTGACAACCTCTCACACATGATATACAGGCTGGTTGTCAGTAGTAATAGATGAATAGCTGTTACTGTATATAAGATGTGTGGATCTCATATCTGATCACATGTAATTATATTATATATCAGTGATGTCATCAGTAACAGGGGGCGGGGCTGTGACAACCTCTCACACATGGTATACAGGCTGGTTGTCAGTAGTAATAGATGAATAGCTGTTACTGTATATAAGATGTGTGGATCTCATGTCTGATCACAATGTAATTATATTATATATCAGTGATGTCAGTATCAGGGGGCGGAGCTGTGACAACCTCTCACACATGATATACAGGCAGGTTGTCAGTAGTAATAGATGAATAGCTGTTACTGTATATAAGATGTGTGGATCTCATGTCTGATCACAATGTAATTATATTATATATCAGTGATGTCAGTAACAGGGGGTGGGGCTGTGACAACCTCTCACACATGATATACAGGCTGGTTGTCAGTAGTAATAGATGAATAGCTGTTACTGTATATAAGATGTGTGGATCTCATGTCTGATCACAGTGTAATTATATTATATATCAGTGATATCAGTAACAGGGGGCGGGGCTGTGACAACCTCTCACACATGATATACAGGCTGGTTGTCAGTAGTAATAGATGAATAGCTGTTACTGTATATAAGATGTGTGGATCTCATGTCTGATCACAGTGTAATTATATTATATATCAGTGATGTCAGTAACAGGGGGCGGAGCTGTGACAACCTCTCACACATGATATACAGGCTGGTTGTCAGTAGTAATAGATGAATAGCTGTGACTGTATATAAGGTGTGTCATGGATATAAGAGCTGCTACAGAGTGTGACAGAGACTACAGGGGGCACAAACATTATATACTGTGCGGGGGGCACATACCGAGACTATGGGGGGATCATCTACCAATTCTGACTGGAGTTTCCCTCTACCATCTACTAATGATGGGTCACTTTCATTATTGGGTGAAGCAGTAGGGACTACAGGTGGGACCAGGGTCTCCCCCATCCCCAATGTGACTTTCCGTTCCCCCCGTGTGTTTACTATATACAGACTCCCCCTCCCCCGATCATAAAAGACAAGTTCATGTTTTGCTCATTTAACAAAAGGATCGTGAAATCTGCATCAAAGCTGCGGCGGCGGCGGATGATGATGATGTCACGCGCGGTCCTATTATATGATCATCCTATAAGTGAGTCACATCCGCATTACAGGGATGAAGAGAAGTCACAGATTGTCCCTCTAATGTCCCTATAACGTCCGGTGCGATCATAAAACCACATTATAGACAATATGAAAGAACGAGACCTAAACGCCGCCGCAAACACTAAACATAACGTCTCCGATCCTACATCAATCAGGGGTCCGCTATAAATACCACACAAACCACAAGTCTCCACACCTGACAAACTCTGTGCTGCTGGGGGACCCTGACCCTCCCACAAGATCAGAACACACCTCTCCTGAAAAACTCTGTGCTGCTGGGGACCCTGCTCCTCCCACTATGTAACTCTCAGCCTGTGACCTCCCACATGATCAGCACACTCCTCTCCTGACATACTCTGTGCTGCTGGGGATCCTGCTCCTCCCACTATGTAACTCTCAGCCTGTGACCTCCCACATGATCAGCACACTCCTCTCCTGACATACTCTGTGCTGCTGGGGATCCTGCTCCTCCCACTATGTAACTCTCAGCCTGTGACCTCCCACATGATCAGCACACTCCTCTCCTGACATACTCTGTGCTGCTGGGGATCCTGCTCCTCCCACTATGTAACTCTCAGCCTGTGACCTCCCACATGATCAGCACACTCCTCTCCTGAAATACTCTGTACAACACTACATCACCCACAATGCATCAGCCGACCATGTGTACAGAGACACCGAACCAGCGGGAGCGTAAAATATCATATAGCCAGATCAGCAATAGTCGCGTCAGCGATTCTCCTCAGATGGGGGGGGGGGGTGGTAATTCTCCTCTGATGGGGGGGTGATTCTCCTCAGATGGGGGGGTGATTCTGCTCAGATGGGGGCTGCGCTTCTCTTTGATGAATAGTATGGCTGATTCTTACTTCTTGTATATCCTACAGAGCGGTATATACATTATGGGCCCCCAGGGGCCCGGTTATGTCAGTGCTACATATGCGCCCGCGGTCTGGAGGTAACTTTGGTTTGCGGTGAAGTTTCCGTTGTATATTTCTGGTGAACTTTTGTTATTCTGCTGCGGCCGCGATGTGTGTGAAAAACGTGCCCCCCCCCCCCCGAGCGCCTCATTGTTTACTCTGCACAGGGCCGTCCCTGCAGCTCTCGGTGTGTGCTGTGCAGTTTACGGCCTCTTTCCCATGTTGCGCTGCTATTCACGCCCTGTTATATTGTGCGCGCCGCTCCGCAGCTGTGTCACCCGCTTGTGGTTTGTAAGTCTCCGGTTATCAGGACAGTATTTGCTTTGCTGGACTTCAACCAACTTCCCCAGAACCTGCGTGTGAGAGCAGCATCAGTGCAGGTGGCTGTGCCTTTAGTGTCTCAGTGGCGCTGGAGTCGCCATTTGACAATTCGAAGTTATTTTTGGAAGGTGCTGATCCCCCTCGTGGAGATCCCGCTGGTGGGGAGTATAGAGAGCAATGCCTCCTGGGAGAAATATGCAAATAGCGAGAGACTGTCACACACTGCCCAGAGGAGAGAGAGAGGGACGGTCACACCCTGCCCAGAGGAGAGAGAGAGGGACGGTCACACACTGCCCAGAGGAGAGAGAGAGGGACGGTCACACACTGCCCAGAGGAGAGAGAGAGGGACGGTCACACACTGCCCAGAGGAGAGGGACAGTCACACACTGCCCAGAGGAGAGAGAGAGGGACCGTCACATACTGCCCAGAGGAGAGAGAGAGACAGAGAGAGAGAGACTGTCACGCACTGCCTAGAAGAGAGAGAGGGACGGTCACACACTGCCCAGAGGATGGAGAGAGAGATAGACTGGCGCAATTGTACTAGAAATAAAGTCTAGTATTGTGGCTTTACTTCCAAATAGGAAGCATCGGATTATAAAACACTGTGACCAGTGTTTACAATGTGAGCAGCTGGATGTGGGCGGGGCTGCAGTGTGATTGACAGCTCTGCTCTCAGGTTCTGTTTTGTCAGGGTCTTGTGTTGGGAAATAATTTGCTGTCGATGGAGCTGCAGGCATATAAGCGGGCGGGCAGGCAGATAGGCGGGCAGGCAGGCGGGCAGGCAGATAGGCGGGCAGGGGGGGAGGTGAAGGATTTTGTATACAGGGGCGCAAGTCTAGGCCTCGGTCAGGGGTGTCAGTGGGCACCCTGGGGGGGGGGGGGCATATTGCACTGGGGACTTTGCTGTAATCCCGGGCCTGAGTTTTCCAGTCTGCTGTGGGGGTGGGGAGAGGTTCTGGGTTCTTCATGGACAGATTTACTTGTCCCGATCCCTCAGGTGCTCAGATACAACGCTGGGAATTTCCAGAATAAAGGGTCATTACTGAGCGGAACCTTCCGCTGGATGATCGGGACGTGTGATCAGGGTCAGGGGATAATAAGCGGTTTCTGCAGGATGACCGCTGCTTCCCTAAGGCTTCCTGACACCTGCTTATCTCCCACAGTGACAGTGGCCGGGCGCCGCTCATCTCTCCTGCACCGGGCATTCTCACCATACACCACAGACAATGCAACCAGCACCCCCAGCAGATCCACCCTGAGAGGGGAAGAGACGACTTCCTCCCCCAGACATTTACTGACACATCAACGAGGAAATTCATGGAAATAAAACTTCATCAATGATGTAACTGAGACGGACAGGAAGCTGCAGCTGTCAGGACAAGATGTCCTCTACTCTGTCTCTGGGCATTCAATGTACATCTATCAGCACATGTGAAATACTCTGTGCTGCTGGGGAGGACCCTGCTCCATCTACGGTGCAACACTCAGTCTGTGACCTCCTACAAGATCAGCACACTCTACTCCTTAAAGGGAATGTGTTGCCAGAAAAACACGTTTGTTTTTTTTGGGACTGTGGCTGCCGTATTTCATGTCTGTATGTGTCGTTAATCGACAAACACAGAAATGGAAAAAAAAATGGCAGCCCCCATAGGGAAGAAAAAGTGTAAAAATAAGAGAAAGTAAAACACAAACACACAAATAAATATAAACGTTTTTAATAAAGCACTAACATCTTTAACATATTAAAAAAAAATTGTGATGACACTGTTCCTTTAAATACTCTGCACTGATGGGCACCCTGTAACTCTCAGTCTATAACTTTCCACAGTGTGGAATAATCTTCTTCTAAAATACTCTGCACTGTTGAAAAACTGTCTCCTTCCACTATGTAACATATGAAGGTCACTATGTAAATCTACTTGTGACCTCCCACAAGATCAGCACACTCCTCTCCTAACATGCTCTGTGCTGCTGGCGGACCCTTCCTCTATTATGCTGAATTTAGCATAACATATATAAGACTGCAGTGCCACGTAAGACCACCAGATGGCAGAGCTGGGCTGTTTAAATCTCATATTAAACTATTCTAGGGCAGAATTTACATTTGCCATAATTTACAGAAAAGCCTTAAACCACCTTAAAAGTATAAAAGTATTCCCCCTGCAGCCCGTATATTGGTCTATCGCAATCTCTACGACTAAACATTAAATCTGTTAATTAAGATTAACAGCGGTGACATGGCGAGCACCGAGTCTTCTGCCATCATTAAGGAACCTGGCAGCATACGGCCTTCCCACAACTTCCATGTACAAGATATTTTAATCAGAGCAATGTCAGATTAGTCCAGCACTTATCTTCCAATATTTGATCTTCTGACAGACATTATTTGCCCACACTCTGCCAGGAAGGCTCCGCCCCATATACCAGGGCACTGTCCCAAAACCTCAGCTGTAGTCCACATGTTGGAGAAGGAAATTTTTCCTAACATGCCCTCACAGGGGAGCGGAGAACTGAGGAAAAATGAACATCAAACAGCGATAACAAGATATTATAGAAAGAAATTCAAAAACAGCTCAACGTCACCCACAGAATAATGTGCTGTGTATGTGCGGCCAAGACGAGTGGTGGAAGGAAACGCACAACTGATCCCAACAAATGACAATCACACAAAACTGCTTGTCACTTCTCGAGCCAACTCAATCATTGAGAAAATAAAATAAGTAAAAATTAATGTACAAGAATATAACTACTATAATACCGCCCCCTATATACAAAAATATAACTACTATAATACTGCCCCCTATATACAAGAATATAACTACTATAATACCGCCCCCTATATACAAAAATATAACTACTATAATACTGCCCCTATATACAAGAATATAACTACTATAATACCGCCCCCTATATACAAAAATATAACTACTATAATACTGCCCCTATATACAAGAATATAACTACTATAATACTGCCCCCTATATACAAGAATATAACTACTATAATACTGCCCCTATATACAGTAATATAACTACTATAATACTGCCTCCTATATACAAGAATATAACTACTATAATACTGCCCCTATATACAAGAATATAACTACTATAATACTGCTCCCTATATACAAGAATATAACTACTATAATACTGCCCCCTATATACAAGAATATAACTGCTGTAATACTGCTCCCTATATACAAGAATATAACTACTATAATACTGCCCCTATATACAAGAATATAACTACTATAATACTGCTCCCTATATACAAGAATATAACTACTATAATACTGCCCCTATATACAAGAATATAACTACTATAATACTGCTCCCTATATACAAGAATATAACTACTATAATACTGCTCCTATATACAAGAATATAACTACTATAATACTGCCCCCTATATACAAGAATATAACTACTATAATACTGCCCCTATATACAAGAATATAACTACTATAGTACTGCTCCTATATACAAGAATATAACTACTATAATACTGCTCCTATATACAAGAATATAATTACTATAATACTGCTCCTATATACAAGAATATATCTACTATAATACTGCCCCTATATACAAGAATATAACTACTATAATACTGCTCCTATACACAAGAATATATCTACTATAATACTGCCCCTATATACAAGAATATAACTACTATAATACCGCCCCCTATATACAAAAATATAACTACTATAATACTGCCCCCTATATACAAGAATATAACTGCTATAATACTGCCCCCTATATACAAGAATATAACTACTATAATACTGATCCCTATATACAAGAATATAACTACTGTAATACTGCTCCTATATACAAGAATATAACTACTATAATACTGCTCCTATATACAAGAATATAACTACTATAATACTGCTCCTATATACAAGAATATAACTACTATAATACTGCCTCCTATATACAAGAATATAACTACTATAATACTGCCCCCTATATACAAGAATATAACTACTATAATACTGCTCCTTTACACAAGAATATAACTACTATAATACTGCCCCCTATATACAAGAATATAACTACTATAATACTGCCCCTATATACAAGAATATAACTACTATAATACTGGTCCTATATACAAGAATATAACTACTATAATACTGGTCCTATATACAAGAATATAACTACTATAATACTGCTCCCTATATACAAGAATATAACTACTATAATACTGCCCCTATATACAAGAATATAACTACTATAATACTGCCCCCTATATATACAAGAATATAACTACTATAATACTGCTCCCTATATACAAGAATATAACTACTATAATACTGCTCCTATATACAAGAATATGACTACTATAATACTGCCTCCTATATACAAGAATATAACTACTATAATACTGATCCCTATATACAAGAATATAACTACTATAATACTGCTCCTATATACAAGAATATAACTACTATAATACTGCCTCTTATATACAAGAATATAACTACTATAATACTGCTCCCTATATACAAGAATATAACTACTATAATACTGCTCCTATATACAAGAATATAACTACTATAATACCGCCCCCTATATACAAGAATATAACTACTATAATACTGCTCCTATATACAAGAATATAACTACTATAATACTGCCCCCTATATACAAGAATATAACTACTATAATACTGCCCCCTATATACAAGAATATAACTACTATAATACTGCTCCTATATACAAGAATATAACTACTATAATACTGCCTCCTATATACAAGAATATAACTACTATAATACTGCCCCTATATACAAGAATATAACTACTATAATACTGCCCCTATATACAAGAATATACCTACTATAATACTGCCCCTATATACAAGAATATAACTATTATAATACTGCCCCTATATACAGGATTATAACTACTATATTACTGCCCCTATATACAAGAATATTACTATAATACTGCCCCTATATACAAGAATATAACTACTATAATACTGCTCCTATATACAAGAATATAACTACTATAATACTGCCCCCTATATACAAGCATATAACTACTATAATACTGCCCCTATATACAAGAATATAACTACTATAATACTGCTCCTATATACAAGAATATAACTACTATAATACTGCCCCTATATACAAGAATATAACTACTATAATACTGCTCCTATATACAAGAATATAACTACTATAATACTGCCCCTATATACAAGAATATAACTACTATAATACTGCCCCTATATACAAGAATATAACTACTATAATACTGCCCCTATATACAAGAATATAACTACTAGAATTATCTTTTTTATTTGAAAACTTGCAACAAATTATGACAATACCTTTGCAATACACTCATAACAGATAAAGAAAATAAACGTATGTCTCTTAATAACATCACAATCATTAAACAAACCATAATATATGAATATTGCGCCAGTATAGATTGTTTCAACTATTTTTCATGATATTATTCTAGACAGTATTACAGGAGAGTTCTTCTTTATTGGTGACCGGGCAGCATCGCGCACACCACAGAGGGTACACGGTCACCACATTTATGACATATAGGAATCCTCTATGATATAAACTGAGTTCGGGGTAGAAGTCTCCATACAGCAGATGAGAGTTTCACTGTCCCACTAGATGTGGTGACTGCAGGGACACTGCAGGGACATTACTCTGTAGATAAGACTCTTGTATAAAGATGACATAGGTTTTGTCGTCAGACAGACGCTGGAATATCGCCCGCCGCCTGCTCCTATTCTTCACACTATTCACATTAATAGGAGGTGATTTTCAGCCTCATCCTGGTTACATGTCTTTCCTACTTTTTTTCCTTCTTCCACTGCTATGTCCTGTAACACCCCATCTTTTGGTGGACATTGGGGGGTCAGCATCTTCATCCTGAGGTTCGTCATCTGGGTTCTGTGAGGAGACTTGCTCCATCTCTGCTTCTTCTTCCTGGTCATCTTCTCCCAGCGCACAGTAACGTCCCCCAGTTATCGCCAGCACTGGAGACTCCGGAGATTTCTTTGCAGCAGTGATTTTTTTCCTAGAAGAATTATCTGTTTTACTTCTCCTTTTAACCGTCTGAAACCCCTCCTCATCAATACTGGTTGCTGCGGCTGGATCAGCTGGTTTTTTACTGGTCGCTGCGGCTAGATCTGCTGTTTTTTTACTGGCCGCTGTGGCTGGATCAGCTGGTTCCTTACTGGTCGCTGCGGCTGGATCAGCTGGTTCCTTACTGGTGTTGGGCGGATGTTTAGATGTTTTGGTGACAGAGTGACTGGATATTTTACTTTTAGCATGACCTCTATTTTCAGTGGCTGGTGACACTTGTGCAGCATCCACAGATGGGACATTCGTCTCTGGAGCAGGGTCTCTGGTACTTCGGCTCTCATCATCGTTGGGACTTCCAGGTTCTGGGTTTGTATCTACACATATGGAGACATCCTCCTGGTCTTCCTCCATGGCTTCTTTAAAGGTCTCCTCTTTATTATGTTCTGCATGCGGACACTCCCGGAATGTATGTCCAGGTCCCAAGCACAGGTTACAGATGACAGGTCCTGTACAATCGTCCTTCACATGCCCAAACTGACCACATAGTGAGCACTTAATACGGGAACAGTTGAATGCCAGGTGTCTGCCCCCACATCTATGGCACAGTCGCGGTTGACCAGGGTAGTAACATACGCCTCTCTCCGAGCCCAGGTAGAAGGAGTGAGGCAGATGTCTGGTCACTCCATTCTCCTGAACCAGCTGGATCTTGACAGAATATCCTCCATTCCAGATCTCCTCCTCATCATAGATCTTTGTTGGCAGTCTCTTCACCTCACAATATCTGCTCAACCAGTGCTGCAAATCTGCCAGAGCCACCACCTCAGACTGGAACAGGACGGTGGCGGTGACTACCTGGGGTTTAGTCAGCTGGATGACATGTAGATGCTCCCACATCGCGTGCTCCTTTGTATCGTTATAAATACTCCAGAATAAATCTAGACTATATTGCAGCTTGAAACTGATGTCATAATTCCTGCTGGAAGGAACGTGGATCAGAGCGAACACCTCAGAAGCTTTAAACTTCCTAAACTCCTTCAACAAAACTTTCCCAATGTAGAGTCTGGAGGGGAGGTTTTCCTCTGGTCCCGAGTACCTGATTCTGACCGCGTTCCTCCTCTGAGGTGTGGGGTTAGTCGGTCTTGTGATGCTGGAGAACAGTCTCCTGTACTGAGGTCTGTCAGCAGGTGGGTCAGGACTGGACCTCTCCTCAGCTGATTGTACTGCAGATCCTCCTGTGTCTGCTCCTGATCGCTGTGTAACCTGCACTCCATTCACTGACACTGCGGGCGGCTGAACCTCCAGAACAGGGTCTGCAATGTCCGCCTCAGCCTGTGCCGCTGGTTCATCAGATATCAGACTGTCAATCACCGCGGTGAGCGAGGTCTCACTTACAATGTCAGTATATGCGGCACTTTCTTGCTCACTCCCAGGAGTGCCACTCGCATTCACTTCATCTGTACTGCACATAGAGTCTACTGCAGTTAACCCCTCGTCAGCTGGCACACATTTCTCTGCAGCTTTAGCAGCATTTGTGTTGGCTGATTGCACAGACCCCACACATGATGGGAGTTGTGAACCTCCAGCCACTGCACACTCATATCTTCCAGGGTTTCCCTGCGCCTCAATATTATACACAGTCTTATAGTCAGTGTCTTTTTTTGCAATGATATTTTTTCTCTTCACAGTTTGGGCTCTGGTCTCCCTTTTGTTCTCAATTGCCCAGTTCTTTATTTTGGGTACTGTGCATGATTCTTTCTGCAATCTCTCCTTCAATATCACCAGCTCACGTGTGCAAACATCCAGACACTCACATTTCATCAGCTTTGCCTTTGGATCAGTCTCTTGGTTAATTTCAGTTCTCAATTTGCGAACTTGCATTTCCATTTTAAAGATATTTTTCTTTGTCATTTTTGTGCACAATTCACCAACATCATGAGATTCAGTTGACTCACCAGCCACCATTTCCAGATCTTCACCTCCACCATCTCCATGCTGCAGGTCAAACTCCAGACTCTGGGCTTTCCCAGGATAATCAGGCCAGGACCCCTCCCCTCCACCTGGGTCAGAAGCCATGCATAGTCCTAACAGGGAGCTCACAAGCACACGTCTATCCTCTCCTATGGACAAGAATATAACTACAATAATACTGCCCCTATATACAAGAATATAACTACTATAATACTGCCCCTATATACAAGAATATAACTACTATAATACTGCCCCTATATACAAGAATATAACTACTATAATACTGCCCCTATATACAAGAATATAACTACTATAATACTGCCCCTATATACAAGAATATAACTACTATAATACTGCCTCTATATACAAGAATATAACTACTATGAGGGCATGACCACACGTGGCGGATTTCCTCCGCAACTGTCCGCATCAATGCCGCACCTAATCCGGGTTGCGGATTACGGCTGCGGATCTGCACAAAATGTGCAGAAAATTGATGCGGACTAGCTGCTGCGGACTGCGGGAAAAGTGCTTCCCTTCTCCCTATCAGTGCAGGATAGAGAGAAGGGACAGCACTTTCCCTAGTGAAAGTAAATGAATTTCATACTTACCGGCCGTTGTCTTGGTGACGCGTCCCTCTTTCGGCATCCAGCCCGACCTCCCTGGATGACGCGCCAGTCCATGTGACCGCTGCAGCCTGTGCTTGGCCTGTGATTGGCTGCAGCCGTCACTTAGACTGAAACGTCATCCTGGGAGGCCGGACTGGAGACAGAAACAGGGAGTTCTCGGTAAGTATGAACTTATATTTTTTTACAGGTTGCTGTATATTGGGATCGGTAGTCACTGTCCCGGGTGCAGAAACAGTTACTGCCGATCGCTTAACTCTTTCAGCACCCTGGACAGTGACTATTTACTGACGTCTCCTAGCAACGCTCCCGTCATTACGGGAGCCCCATTGACTGCCTCAGTCTGGCTGTAGACCTAGAAATACATAGGTCCAGCCAGAATGAAGAAATGTCATGTCCAAAAAGCAAGACGCATCCGCAGCACACATAACATGTGCATGACAGCTGCGGACTTCATTGCGGAACTTAGAATCTCCATTGAAGTCAATGGAGAAATTCCGCCATGAGTCCGCCACTGCTCCGCAACAGACAGAGCATGCTGCGGACACCAAATTCCGCTCCGCAGCCTATGCTCCGCAGCGGAATGTTACGCATCGTCTAAACGAACACTTCTAAATAGAAGTGGAAGTCAATGCAGAAACGGCTCCGCTGCGGATTAACGCTGCGGAGTGTCCGCAGCGGAATTTAAGTGAAATTCCGCCACGTGTGAACCCAGCCTAATACTGCCCCCTATATACAAGAATATAACTACTATAATACTGCCCCTATATACAAGAATATAACTACTATAATATTGCCCCTATATACAAGAATAGAACTACTATAATACTGCTCCTATATACAAGAATATAACTACTATAATACTGCCCCTATATACAAGAATATATCTACTATAATACTGCCCCTATATACAAGAATATAACTACTATAATACTGCCCCTATATACAAGAATATAACTACTATAATACTGCTCCTATATACAAGAATATAACTACTATAATACTGCTCCTATATACAAGAATATAACTACTATAATACTGCCCCCTATATACAAGAATATATCTACTATAATACTGCCCCTATATACAAGAATATAACTACTATGATACTGCCCCCTATATACAAGAATATAACTACTATAATACTGCTCCTATATACAAGAATATAACTACTATAATACTGCCCCCTATATACAAGAATATAACTACTATAATACTGCCCCCTATATACAAGGATATAACTACTATAATACTGCCCCCTATATACAAGAATATAACTACTATAATACTGTCCCTATATACAAGAATATAACTACTATAATACTGCCCCTATATACAAGAATAGAACTACTATAATACTGCCCCCTATATACAAGAATATAACTACTATAATACTGCCACTATATACAAGAATATAACTACTATAATACTGCCCCTATATATACAAGAATATAACTACTATAATACTGCCCCCTATATACAAGAATATAACTACTATAATACTGCCCTCTATATACAAGAATATAACTACTATAATACTGCCCCATATATTCAAGAATATAACTACTATAATACTGCCCCTATATACAAGAATATAACTACTATAATACTGCCCCCTATATACAAGAATATAACTACTATAATACTGCTCCTATATACAAGAATATAACTACTATAATACTGCTCCTATATACAAGAATATAACTACTATAATACTGCTCCTATATACAAGAATATAACTACTATAATACTGCCCCCTATATACAAGAATATAACTACTATAATACTGCCCCTATATACAAGAATATAACTACTATAATACTGGCTCTATATACAAGAATATAACTATTATAATACTGCCCCTATATACAAGAATATAACTACTATAATACTGCCCCTATATACAAGAATATAACTACTATAATACTGCCACCTATATACAAGAATATAGCTACTATAATACTGCCCCTATATACAAGAATATAACTACTATAATACTGCCACCTATATACAAGAATATAACTACTATAATACTGCTCCTATATACAAGAATATAACTACTATAATACCGCCCCCTATATACAAGAATATAACTACTATAATACTGCCCCTATATACAAGAATATAACTACTATAATACTGCTCCTATATACAAGAATATAACTACTATAATACTTCCCCTATATACAAGAATATAACTACTATAATACTGCCCCTATATACAAGAATATAACTACTATAATACTGCTCCTATATACAAGAATATAACTACTATAATATTGCCCCTATATACAAGAATATAACTACTATAATACTGTCCCTCTATATACAAGAATATAACTACTATAATACTGCCCCCTATATACAAGAATATAACTACTATAATACTGCCCCCTATATACAGGAATATAACTACTATAATACTGCTCCTATATACAAGATTATAAATACTATAATACTGCTCCTATATACAAGAATATAACTACTATAATACTGCCCCTCTATATACAAGAATATAACTACTATAATACTGCCCCCTATATACAAGAATATAACAACTATAATACAGCCCCTATATACAAAATTATAACTACTATAATACTGCCCCTATATACAAGAATATAACTACTATAAGGGTATGTGCACACACACTAATTACGTCCGTAATTGACGGACGTATTTCGGCCGCAAGTCCCGGACCGAACACAGTGCAGGGAGCCGGGCTCCTAGCATCATACTTATGTACGATGCTAGGAGTCCCTGCCTCTCTGTGGAACTACAGTCCCGTACTGAAAACATGATTACAGTACGGGACAGTTGTCCTGCAGAGAGGCAGGGACTCCTAGCATCGTATATAACTATGATGCTAGGAGCCCGGCTCCCTGCAGTGTGTTCGGTCCGGGACTTGCAGCCGAAATACGTCCGTCAATTACGGACGTAATTAGTGTGTGTGCACATACCCTAATACTGCCCCTACATACAAGAATATAACTACTATAATACTGCTCCTATATACAAGAATATAACTACTATAATACTGCCTCCTATATACAAGAATATAACTACTATAATACTGCCCCTATATACAAGAATATAACTACTATAATACGGCCCCCTATATACAAGAATATAACTACTATAATACTGCTCCTATATACAAGAATATAACTACTATAATACTGTCCCTCTATATACAAGAATATAACTACTATAATACTGCCCCCTATATACAAGAATATAACTACTATAATACTGCCCCCTATATACAGGAATATAACTACTATAATACTGCTCCTATATACAAGATTATAAATACTATAATACTGCTCCTATATACAAGAATATAACTACTATAATACTGCCCCTATATACAAGATTATAACTACTATAATACTGCCCCTATATACAAGAATATAACTACTATAATACTGCTCCTATATACAAGATTATAACTACTATAATACTGCTCTTATATACAAGAATATAACTACTATAATACTGCCCCCTATGTACAAGAATATAACTGCTATAATACTGCTTGTATATACAAGAATATAACTACTATAATACTGCCCCCTATGTACAAGAATATAACTGCTATAATACTGCTTGTATATACAAGAATATAACTACTATAATACGGCTCCTATATACAAGAATATAACTACTATAATACTGTCATCTATATACAAGAATATAACTACTATAATACGGCCCCCTATATACAAGAATATAACTACTATAATACTGCTCCTATATACAAGAATATAACTACTATAATACTGCCCCCTATATACAAGAATATAACTACTATAATACTGCCCCTATATACAAGAATATAACTACTATAATACTGCCCCCTATATACAAGAATATAACTACTATAATACTGCCACCTATATACAAGACTATAACTACTATAATACTGCCCCCTATATACAAGAATATAACTACTATAATACTGCCCCCTATATACAAGAATATAACTACTATAATACTGCTCCTGTATACAAGAATATAACTACTATAATACTGCTCCTATATACAAGAATATAACTACTATAATACTGTCTTCTATATACAATAATATAACTACTATAATACTGCCCCCTATATACAAGAATATAACTACTATAATACTGCCTCCTATATACAAGAATATAACTACTATAATACTGCCCCTATATACATGAATATAACTACTATAATACTGCTCCTATATACAAGAATATAACTACTATAAAACTGCCCCCTATATACAAGAATATAACTACTATAATATTGCCCCCTATATACAAGAATATAACTACTATAATACTGCCCCTATATACAAGAATATAACTACTATAATACTGCCCCCTATATGCAAGAATATAACTGCTATAATACTGCTCGTATATACAAGAATATAACTACTATAATACTGCTCCTATATACAAGAATATAACTACTATAATACTGTCTTCTATATACAATAATATAACTACTATAATACTGCCCCCTATATACAAGAATATAACTACTATAATACTGCTCCTATATACAAGAATATAACTACTATAATACCGCCCCCTATATACAAGAATATAACTACTATAATACTGCCCCTATATACAAGAATATAACTACTATAATACTGCTCCTATATACAATAATATAACTACTATAATACTGCCCCTATATACAAGAATATAACTACTATAATACTGCTCCTATATACAAGAATATAACTACTATAATACTGCCCCCTATATACAAGAATATAACTACTATAATACTGCCCCCTATATACAAGAATATAACTACTATAATACTGCTCTTATATACAAGAATATAACTACTATAATACTGCCCCTATGTACAAGAATATAACTACTATAATACTGCCCCCTATGTACAAGAATATAACTGCTATAATACTGCTTGTATATACAAGAATATAACTACTATAATACTGCTCCTATATACAAGAATATAACTACTATAATACTGTCATCTATATACAATAATATAACTACTATAATACTGCCCCCTATATACAAGAATATAACTACTATAATACTGCTCCTATATACAAGAATATAACTACTATAATACTGCCTCCTATATACAAGAATATAACTACTATAATACTGCCCCTATATACAAGAATATAACTACTATAATACGGCCCCCTATATACAAGAATATAACTACTATAATACTGCTCCTATATACAAGAATATAACTACTATAATACTGCCCCCTATATACAAGAATATAACTACTATAATACTGCCCCTTTATACAAGAATATAACTACTATAATACTGCCCCCTATATACAAGAATATAACTACTATAATACTGCCACCTATATACAAGACTATAACTACTATAATACTGCCCCCTATATACAAGAATATAACTACTATAATACTGCCCCCTATATACAAGAATATAACTACTATAATACTGCTCCTGTATACAAGAATATAACTACTATAATACTGCTCCCTATATACAAGAATATAACTACTATAATACTGCTCCTATATACAAGAATATAACTACTATAATACTGCTCCTATATACAAGAATATAACTACTATAATACTGCCCCCTATATACAAGAATATAACTACTATAATACTGCCCCTATATACAAGAATATAACTACTATAATACTGCTCCCTATATACAAGAATATAACTACTATAATACTGCTCCTATATACAAGAATATAACTACTATAATACTGCCCCCTATATACAAGAATATAACTACTATAATACTGCCCCCTATATACAAGAATATAACTACTATAATACTGCCCCTATATACAAGAATATAACTACTATAATACTGCCCCTATATACAAGAATATATCTACTATAATACTGCCCCTATATACAGTAATATAACTACTATAATACTGCTCCTATATACAAGATTATAAATACTATAATACTGCTCCTATATACAAGAATATAACTACTATAATACTGCCCCTATATACAAGAATATAACTACTATAATACTGCCTCCTATATACAAGAATATAACTACTATAATACTGCCCCTATATACAAGAATATATCTACTATAATACTGCCCCCTATATACAGGAATATAACTACTATAATACTGCTCCTATATACAAGAATATAACTACTATAATACTGCTCCTATATACAAGATTATAAAAACTATAATACTGCTCCTATATACAAGAATATAACTACTATAATACTGCCCTTATATACAAGAAAATAACTACTATAATACTGTCCCTCTATATACAAGTATATAACTACTATAATACTGTCCCCTATATACAAGAATATAACTACTATAATACTGCCCCTATATACAAGAATATAACTACTATAATGCTGCCCCCTATATACAAGAATATAACTACTATAATACTGACCCTATATACAAGAATATAACTACTATAATACCGCCCCCTATATACAAGAATATAACTACTTTAATACTGCCCCTATATACAACAATATAACTACTATAATACTGCTCCTATATACAACAATATAACTACTATAATACTGCTCCTATATACAAGAATATAACTACTATAATACTGCCCCTATATACAAGAATATAACTACTATAATACCGCCCCCTATATACAAGAATATAACTACTATAATACTGCCCCTATATACAAGAATATAACTACTATAATACTGCTCCTATATACAAGAATATAACTACTATAATACTGCTCCTATATACAAGAATATAACTACTATAATACTGCCCCTATATACAAGAATATAACTACTATAATACCGCCCCCTATATACAAGAATATAACTACTATAATACTGCCCCTATATACAAGAATATAACTACTATAATACTGCCTCTATATACAAGAATATAACTACTATAATACTACCTCTATATACAAGAATATAACTACTATAATACTGCCCCTATATACAAGAATATAACTACTATAATACTGCCCCTATATACAAGAATATAACTACTATAATACTGCTCCTATATACAAGAATATAACTACTATAATACTGCCCCCTATATACAAGAATATAACTACTATAATACTGCCTCCTATATACAAGAATATAACTACTATAATACTGCCCCTATATACAAGAATATAACTACTATAATACTGCCTCCTATATACAAGAATATAACTACTATAATACTGCTCCTATATACAAGAATATAACTACTATAATACTGCCCCCTATATACAAGAATATAACTACTATAATACTGCCCCCTATATACAAGAATATAACTACTATAATACTGCTCCTATATACAAGAATATAACTACTATAATACTGCCCCTATATACAAGAATATAACTACTATAATACTGCCCCCTATATACAAGAATATAACTGCTATAATACTGCTCGTATATACAAGAATATAACTACTGTAATACTGCTCCTATATACAAGAATATATCTACTATAATACTGCTTATATACAAGAATATAACTACTATAACACTGCTCCTATATACAAGAATATAACTACTATAATACTGCTCCTATATACAAGAATATAACTACTATAACACTGCTCCTATATACAAGAATATATCTACTATAATACTGCTCCTATATACAAGAATATAACTACTATAATACTGCCCCCTATATACAAGAATATAACTACTATAATACTGCTCCTATATACAAGAATATATCTACTATAATACTGCTCCTATATACAAGAATATAACTACTATAACACTGCTCCTATATACAAGAATATAACTACTATAATACTGCTCCTATATACAAGAATATAACTACTATAACACTGCTCCTATATACAAGAATATATCTACTATAATACTGCTCCTATATACAAGAATATAACTACTATAATACTGCCCCCTAAATACAAGAATATAACTACTATAATACTGCTCCTATATACAAGAATATAACTACTATAATACCGCCCCCTATATACAAGAATATAACTACTATAATACTGCCCCTATATACAAGAATATAACTACTATAATACTGCTCCTATATACAAGAATATAACTACTATAATACTGCCCCTATATACAAGAATATAACTACTATAATACTGCCCCTATATACAAGAATATAACTACTATAATACTGCTCCTATATACAAGAATATAACTACTATAATACTGCTCCTATATACAAGAATATAACTACTATAATACTGCTCCTATATACAAGAATATAACTACTATAATACTGCCCCTATATACAAGAATATAACTACTATAATACTGCTCCTATATACAAGAATATAACTACTATAATACTGCCTCCTATATACAAGAATATAACTACTATAATACTGCTCCTATATACAAGAATATAACTACTATAATACTGCCCCCTATATACAAGAATATAACTACTATAATACTGCCCCCTATATACAAGAATATAACTACTATAATATTGCTCCTATATACAAGAATATAACTACTATAATACTGCCCCTATGTACAAGAATATAACTACTATAATACTGCCCCCTATGTACAAGAATATAACTGCTATAATACTGCTTGTATATACAAGAATATAACTACTATAATACTGCCTCCTATATACATGAATATAACTACTATAATACTGCTCCTATATACAAGAATATAACTACTATAAAACTGCCCCCTATATACAAGAATATAACTACTATAATATTGCCCCCTATATACAAGAATATAACTACTATAATACTGCCCCTATATACAAGAATATAACTACTATAATACTGCCCCCTATATGCAAGAATATAACTGCTATAATACTGCTCGTATATACAAGAATATAACTACTATAATACTGCTCCTATATACAAGAATATAACTACTATAATACTGTCTTCTATATACAATAATATAACTACTATAATACTGCCCCCTATATACAAGAATATAACTACTATAATACTGCTCCTATATACAAGAATATAACTACTATAATACCGCCCCCTATATACAAGAATATAACTACTATAATACTGCCCCTATATACAAGAATATAACTACTATAATACTGCTCCTATATACAATAATATAACTACTATAATACTGCCCCTATATACAAGAATATAACTACTATAATACTGCTCCTATATACAAGAATATAACTACTATAATACTGCCCCCTATATACAAGAATATAACTACTATAATACTGCCCCCTATATACAAGAATATAACTACTATAATACTGCTCCTATATACAAGAATATAACTACTATAATACTGCCCCTATGTACAAGAATATAACTACTATAATACTGCCCCCTATGTACAAGAATATAACTGCTATAATACTGCTTGTATATACAAGAATATAACTACTATAATACTGCTCCTATATACAAGAATATAACTACTATAATACTGTCTTCTATATACAATAATATAACTACTATAATACTGCCCCCTATATACAAGAATATAACTACTATAATACTGCTCCTATATACAAGAATATAACTACTATAATACTGCCCCCTATATACAAGAATATAACTACTATAATACTGCCCCCTATATACAAGAATATAACTACTATAATACTGCTCCTATATACAAGAATACAACTACTATAATACTGCCCCTATATACAAGAATATAACTACTATAATACTGCCCCCTATATACAAGAATATAACTGCTATAATACTGCTCGTATATACAAGAATATAACTACTATAATACTGCTCCTATATACAAGAATATAACTACTATAATACTGTCTTCTATATACAATAATATAACTACTATAATACTGCCCCTATATACAAGAATATAACTACTATAATACTGCTCCTATATACAAGAATATAACTACTATAATACTGCCCCTATATACAAGAATATAACTACTATAATACTGCTCCTATATACAAGAATATAACTACTATAATACTGCTACTATATACAAGAATATAACTACTATAATACTGCTCCTATATACAAGAATATAACTACTATAATACTGCCCCCTATATACAAGAATATAACTACTATAATACTGCCCCCTATATACAAGAATATAACTACTATAATACTACCTCTATATACAAGAATATAACTACTATAATACTGCCCCTATATACAAGAATATAACTACTATAATACTGTCCCTCTATATACAAGAATATAACTACTATAATACTGCCCCCTATATACAAGAATATAACTACTATAATACCGCCCCCTATATACAAGAATATAACTACTTTAATACTGCCCCTATATACAACAATATAACTACTATAATACTGCTCCTATATACAAGAATATAACTACTATAATACTGCCCCTATATACAAGAATATAACCACTATAATACCGCCCCCTATATACAAGAATATAACTACTATAATACTGCCCCTATATACAAGAATATAACTACTATAATACTGCTCCTATATACAAGAATATAACTACTATAATACTGCTCCTATATACAAGAATATAACTACTATAATACTGCCTCTATATACAAGAATATAACTACTATAATACTACCTCTATATACAAGAATATAACTACTATAATGCTGCTCCTATATACAAGAATATAACTACTATAATACTGCCCCTATATACAAGAATATAACTACTATAATACTGCTCCTATATACAAGAATATAACTACTATAATACTGCCCCCTATATACAAGAATATAACTACTATAATACTGCCCCCTATATACAAGAATATAACTACTATAATACTGCTCCTATATACAAGAATATAACTACTATAATACTGCCCCCTATATACAAGAATATAACTACTATAATACTGCCTCCTATATACAAGAATATAACTATTATAATACTGCCCCTATATACAAGAATATAACTACTATAATACTGCCTCCTATATACAAGAATATAACTACTATAAGGGCGGGTTCACACATAGCGGAATTTCACTTAAATTCCGCTGCGGACACTCCGCAGCGTTAATCCGCAGCGGAGCCGTTTCTCCATTGACTTTCACTTTAATTTAGCAGTGTTCGTTTACACGATGCGTACAATTCCGCTGCGGAGCATAGGCTGCGGAGCGGAATTTGGTGTCCGCAGCATGCAAGGGATGTTGCGGAGCAGTGGCGGACTGGTTGCGGACTCATGGCGGAATTTCTCCATTGACTTCAATGGAGATTCTAAGTTCCGCAATGAAGTCCGCAGCTGTCATGCACATGTTATGTGTGGTGCGGAGCGTATTGGTTTTTTAACATGACATTTCTTCATTCTGGCTGGACCTATGTATTTCTAGGTCTACAGCCAGACTGAGGAAGTCAATGGGGCTCCCGTAATGACGGGAGCGTTGCTAGGAGACGTCAGTAAATAGTCACTGTCCAGGGTGCTGAAAGAGTTAAGC